>NW_009730067.1:6451-11451 GCF_000703405.1 Apaloderma vittatum | reverse complement strand
TTAACCACTGTTATACTGTCATCAGGGCTGTTTTGTCTAATATTACTTTAATGGCTACCTCACATCTCATCCTTGAAATGGGTGTTACTAAATACGCTGAAACATGCAATGTAAGTGTTCTGAGAAGGACCAGCTTGACTTTACCCAAAGGACTACTGAAGTTAACACCTTTACCAGCTGTGTTTCTGGAAAGCAGCGCGTTCAAAGCTGCAGCAGCAGCACAAAGTTTTGTATCCCAGAGTGTTTTAATTAAGAAATCAATCACACAAGGAAGCATCCAGAACACGGGACAAGCGCTGTGTTACAGTGCTTTCTGGCAGAAATATCAGGTACAGCATTAAGTTATCTCTACGCATCTGCCCGTGGGCTGGGGCTTGCAAAATCATTTTGCAAAGTCTGCCTCCTTACAGACCATCACCGTACAGTCACTGTTTGATCAGTCACGTGTGCCAACTGAATTTGTTGATGCATTCAGAATTCACTTCACACATTTATATGTTAATGCCAATCTTTAAATTCCCCTATTGTAGAATAACTCAGTTTCTTCTGTAGATGCCCGAATTTCCGGTTCGAGGTCTGCTCGCTTTATCTGCAATGTATAGAAAAAGTGAATCAACACCACCGTATCCTGGTAAGTACATTTTAAGTCCCTTTACTGCATGGAACTTCACACAAACTGTATTCCAAAGCAAGACTGTATGGGATTTTGGGGTTCTTTGTTTATTTGGGGGTTTGAAGGATATTTTTGGTTTTGGGAAGAAATATGTTTTATTTAAAATTAGAGGTACTCCTGAGATCTAAACAGAGCATTAGTGCCACTACCTCCATTCACTATAGAATCATTTAGGTTGGAAAAGACCTTTAAGATCGAGTCCAACCATAAACATATCGGGGTGACTCACTCAGGAGAACTTCTGCTGTGGGCTGAGCAACTGGGACGCTCAAGGGAAACCAACCAGCTACACTCTCAGTACGTAATTGCTTGCAAATTCCCTCATTTATGTTTGCTTTCCTCCTGTTGCCATGAGAGATTAAGAAATCTAAAAAAAGAGATGACAAGGCCAGAGAGTTTAGGCAAATAGAAGAAACCACTCAAGAGCCCAGTCTGATTTTCTGAGAGTGTTCATACAGTGCTGGTAAGGGAAATAAATGTAGAAAGGTACCCTAAACTCCTCTCTCATTTGTCCTTTTCCAAAGCCCAAAGTTCAAGGGCTACATTCTCTGTTTAAAACCTGCCAGGAAGGTGTGGTTTCCCAGAGGAAAAATTACACCCCACAGTTCAGCAAGGCAGGGTGAAGAGATGTCACACATGAATTGTTTTACCTCTCTGCATGAAAGAAAAACTTCTCATCAACATCCATCCTTTCTTCAGCAATACTGAAAACAGTGCTGGAAGAGCCTTGGCATTAATCTTTAAGATAGCTCTCCTGACCTTGCTGGTTTCCAAATGTTGTGAAAAATCTAACAAATCTACATTGAAAACTGTAAATATGAATACCACACAATGCAACTTGGACCTAGAAAAACCTGTAAGCCTTGGCCTAGCACACGGGCCTTCCCAAGCACCTTCTCTGCTGCCCCATTTTAGACACTGGAAAAGATTAATCCCATTGTTGTTTTTTTGTTGTTTTTTTTTTTATGTGGCCCTAAGACTGCTGGTCAGGTCATAGTTATAGAATGACTACTCGATGTAACAATAATCCTAAATCAATTGCTATGAAAGGACTTACCTCCCCACACTGCGGGAACATGCTAAATGAGACTGGTATCATCCCTGCTAGTACCGACGTAATCATAAGCATTCTCACCGAAGCCAACACACGTGGAGTTTTTGCAAATTTTGCTCTGTCCAAGACATTGAAAAAGTAAGTCAGTAGTTTGGGCTTGAAAATTAATCTGACAGCAAGACAAAGAGCATTACCTACAATTTCAGTGGTTGAAATGGCACTGAAATTAGTAGTATGCTATGCTTAATGAATCCTAAAGATGTTTCCTTACTTTGCTTCCTGTGTTCTTACTCCTAACTTCCTGATCTTTCCCTTTGTTTTGCATTTAACTGCAGCATTTTCTAAGTCCAGGTTGTCAATACAAGATTAAGAAAATAAGCAGCAAGATCAAAGTGACAAAAGAAGAGAAGGTGCGTTAGTGCTTTAAGTGCCTCAGTTCCTTGACTAAGATTTTTCTTTCATTACTCTTTCCTTTCCAATTTAGCTCCTCTTGGCAGTCCTATTTTGCCTTGTGCAAAACTTTATTATGCTACATATATGTAAAATTTTATCTGCACTTATATCTGCTCGTAACAGGAGTCCCTTAAGCTAAAAAAGGGGATAGGGAAATGATTTAGGCAATATCAAATTACATGACATAGATGATCCCTACAAAAAGCTCAGGGCAGGCTAAGAATTCTCTCATAAAGCATACAATGAATTCTTCTTAAGATACAGGGTTTCTGAATGTCGCAAAAGCAAGAACATGATGTATAATACAGGAAAAACTGTTTGGAAGGTGGGATCTGGTTTTAGTTGCCAATTCAAATGCCATAGCACCTCTTCAGTAACAACAAATCTAAGCTAAGTGCTGAGAACAACCTTGACACCAGACACTGGGACTCAGATCAAGCCAGGGAATCCAGGTGCTGGAAGAAAGCCTGTTGGGAGCGTACAAACACATTTCCTGCATGAGCAACCTCCTGCAAACCCTCAAAAGCAGGGATGTGCACATAACCAGACTCACTTATCTAAACCAATCAGAGTAGCTCAACAGAGGCATCCCAGATAATCACTTCTACAAAGGCAAGTAACGCTGCAAAGCCATGAAAATATTGGCCAAAGTGGTAGCAGCCAGACTGAAAAACCAGACCTCGCACTGACCAGGCACCCACTGCCCTTTTGCGGTACCTCCTACCTTTCCACAAAGTACATCAGCACAGCTGGCAGGAAAAATGTTGTCCCAAACAAGGCTGCTCTCGACAACGCTGTTTCTTTAACGGCCTCCAGGGAGAGAGAAAAATAAGAGTTGTTAAAGCAGTGCTCTGTGCAGCTTCAAATACTGCATGCTTCTGTTAGCACTTTTTCATCTAATACTCACAAGTTTCAAGCAACAGGTTAAGGACTGATAAAAACATTTGTCAGACATCTTAAATGGAAACTGAACTCCTACAAGTGGCAAACATTCCACTTGTGGCTGAGAAATACCTTAAAAAGGGAGGTGAAACTACTGATGCCCTATTGAGTTTTGCTACCACGGTAATAATTTTGCTCACGCTTGCTCTTTTTAAGTTGTCCTGAACTTCTTCCAAATGGTTTTAACTTCTGGGCATCCTACCTATCCAGTGTCAAATCTGAAGTTCTATCTCCAGCTTTCCACAAATCTTTAGGTCCAGCTGTTTCTTCCTGTCTGGACAGCAGCGTAGAAAGGAAGGGCCACTGACAGCACCTAAAATACCACTCCTTGCTCTCATTCCTGCACCTGACTCTACAGTGGATGTTGATGAGTGAGGCAAGGAGCAAATACAGAGTTGGCAACTGGAGCCCAAGGATAAAATGCACTAGCACACTGCAGATCAGGGCATTAACCTTACCATTATCAGGCATTACTGGGCTGGGGAGGCTGCCAAGCTTTGAAGGGGCAAGACAGGAGCCAACCTGGTTCCAGAGACTCCGTCCAAGCCTACGCAAAGATTCAGCACCTGATCTGGGATTCCTCATTTCAATATATTCAACTCTACTCTCAGCAGCACGTTCAGCTCTCAGCAGGGAATGAAAGGCAAACCAAGAGGGGCCTCCACCCCTTCACCTACCTTCTCACCAGCCTTCCGTGACACTCCTATAACCTTGCCATTCCTGTCCATCACTTCGATTCCGTTCTCAAATTCTGGGCTTCTCACCACTGCCGCAGTAAATGCACTCATCAAGCCTGCAGAATTAAAGAGGATTTTGCTTGAAAAGATACAAAAGGACTATCTCAATAGTAACATTCATGATTTTGTGCATTTTAATTTTCCAGTTCAACAGTTCACAGCTGA
The DNA here is from genome assembly GCF_000703405.1 of Apaloderma vittatum. Lineage (NCBI taxonomy): Eukaryota > Metazoa > Chordata > Aves > Trogoniformes > Trogonidae > Apaloderma > Apaloderma vittatum. Next base: position 7,427 of record NW_009730067.1, on the reverse strand, counting down.
ATAACCTGGCAGCTTAAGATGTGACTGACCCGTAAAAATCTGCTTAGGATCTTAATCTTTGTTTCAAAAGCATAAGCAAGATTTTAAGGCCCTAATCCTAAAAGGTGCTTTACCATTAAGGACTGAGAGCTTTCAGTCACTGCCATCCAGCTCAAGCCAAGAGTACTTTCTTCTTAATAGAAAAGGGAGGGCTTTGTGTTGTGGATGAGTTTTGTACTGGTCAGCACAAAACCCAGCACAGAAGAAAAATCCCTGAAGGGAAGAGACTTTTAAGTAAAGGCTGCGTCCCTGACTTGTTCAATAAAGACATCAGCGTAAGAGATGACACTTTTCAAAGGCTGGAATGCTATTAATCAATTACCCTGAGTTTTCCCTCTACATGTGGAAAAAAACGAAGCACATTTCAACACCTGCTTCAAGAGAAACAAGTCAGAAAACACCTTTGCAGATCTTTGGAAGGCTCTGGGTAGCCATCTCGCACAACCTGGAACTGAGGAGATGTCATTGATTTTAATTCTACCAATTTCCCCCAAGGAAAGGCCAATAGAGTTCTTTAATGGCATCAGAAAAACAGTTAATGGCATCAAATAGTTAAATTTGTCCTGTGCAACTTCACCATGTCAGGAGAGCTGTTCCAGTAATAACCTACGTCCTGTTACCTTGCAAGATTAATAATATTCTGTTGTTACAACCCCCACTTTCTACACTGTCAGCAGTTCGGTAGCAAGCAGCAGCCCCAACATTGAAAACTAAAATAGTTTACTAGTAGAATACCTGAATTAATTTTGTGATCGCTTAAATTTGGATGAATTTGAAAGTTGTTTGGCTTGGCTTTGTATGAGTGACATTGCTTAGCGTGAGTAGGTGGATTTGCTGAAGCCTTAGGCCACATGCAGTGAACTTACGCTGAACCTATGCTCAATTACATGAAGAGAGGCCTCAAGACTGCTGTGTCCTGTGAAAGATAAGATAGCCA
>NW_009730067.1:6046-6420 GCF_000703405.1 Apaloderma vittatum | reverse complement strand
GCAGGAACTGCAATCTCAAGATAAAAGAAACGGCCTACACAGAGAATGAGAGAGGATCTAATGAGGGACAAGAAGACCCCAAACCCAAATATTACTACTGGACCAACCTATCACATGAGGGGAGGGAAACTTAGATTGTAAGGGATTTCTTTGTTTGGGGTCCCTTTCTGGAGGCACCCAGCTTGAGCTCACCCTGCTGCTGTACCATTCTGTTAAATTATTTCATTTATGAATCATAGAATTGCCAGGGTTGGAAGGGACCTTAAAGATCATCTACTTCCAACCCTCCGTGCCATGGGCAGGGACATCCCCCACTAGATCAGGCTGCCCAGAGCCCCATCCAGCCTGGCCTGAAAAACTCCCAGGGATGGGGC
>NW_009730067.1:0-5701 GCF_000703405.1 Apaloderma vittatum | reverse complement strand
CCAGAACTGGACGCAGCACTCCAGGTGGGGTCTCACAGGTGTGGAGCAGAGGGGAAGCATCACCTCCCTCGCCCTGCTGGCCACCCACCTCTTGATGCAGCCCAGGACTCGATCGGCTTTCTGGGCTGCAAGTGCCACTGACGGCTCATGTTGAGCTTCTCGTCCACCAGCACCCCCAAGTTCTTTTCTTCAGGGCTGCTCTCAAGCCAATCTCTGCCCAGCCTATATCCGTGCTTGGGATTGCCCTGACCCAGACGGAGGACCTTGCATTTTGACTTGTTGAAGCTCCTGCAGTTTGCACTGGCCCGTTTCTCCAGCCTATCAAGGTCCCTCTGGATGGCATCTCTTCCCTCAGGTGAGTCCACAGCACCACACAGCTTGGTGTCATCGGCAAACTTGCTGAGGGTGCACTCAGTGCCACTGTCCATGTCGCTGACGAAGATGTTAAACAAGACTGGTCCCACTGCTCATCTTTGAGGGACTCCACTTGTAACTGGCTTCCACTTGGACATGGACCCATTGACAGCCACTCTTTGGGTGCGGTCATCAAGCCAGTTCTTTATCCACTGAATTGTCCATCCATCAAGCCCATATTTGTTGCCCAAGACTTCAGGAAACCTAGGGTTCGGCTTGTTCTTCTTTAATGCCCAACCTGAGTGAGGAACTGTGCCAGCGTGCACACAGAGCCGTGTTGTGCTCTGGTGTCATGGATGTGCCACAGCAGGTCAGGAGTGCTACTGCCCTCCTGATCCCTCCTGGGATCAGAAGAGTGCTCTGCAGTTCAAAAACTAAAACCCAGTAAGAATCAAACAGAGGTCAGCTACACTGATCCGTGAGTGTTAAGTCTCACATGGTACCCAGCAAAGGCAGGCAGAGAAGGCGGCCTAGAAACAGATTACATCTGTGCAATGGCGAGAGAATTCTACAGTCAGATGGGCGCAACAAATGGCATCAGACCAGCTGCAGTTTCTTTATACTCACCAAAAAGAGGAGCAGGTAGGAGTTTTTTGATGACTAGTTGCGTTAAAGGGCTCTTCAACGTGTATCGATTCATGAAGACAAGTGGAGCTGCCTAAGGCATTGGGAGGAAACAGGCACCTTCTATTAAAAAAAATGTGTAGTGTTTCAGTACGTGCCACAGGTTAGGAAAATAAATCTGTGACTTAGTACATAGTTACAATCTGTAAAAATAAACAAATGCCTTGGTTTAACATTCCAGCAAAATACACGTTCTCTAGTTACTGGAAGTATTTGTTATCGTTCTTTTACAAAAGAATACAAAATACTAGGATTTAAAAAGCATTAAACATTATTATGCAGAGGACAATAGCAGTATGAGTACAAATACAGAAAACAATTATCTCTGATTTATATTCCTTGGACATCTGCCTAACTGCCTTGTGCTCCATACTGCTCCCTCCCCTGGACAGGACACCTGGCACACTTGTGCATCTGTTCCTGATTCTGAATTCTGAAGACAGAATCTTCCATAGCCCCAAAACACACTTACAGGAAGTTTCAGTTAGGGATAAGTGGCCATTACACCAGCCCGTGCTCAGAATATCCCTTAGAGGAAAAAGGAGAACTCCCGCATTCACCCATGGGCATAGCTGCCTCCCCGGACCTAAGCACTGCTGGCTCAGCTGTTTTTGGGCTACTGGGCAGAGGTAAAAGTTCATCTAACAAACGCAGCTGTATTTTCCTGCCAGAAGGCTTATAAACCACCATTTAGTGTGGAGAGTGAAGAAGTGCATTGCAATGGCACCTATGGCTGCAATGAATGTCATGAGGTTACCGGAGATCATTCTAATGCAGCAAACTCAAATCCTGAGTTCCTATTCCAGCAGGGCACAGAGCTTGCTCGGCAGCCCTCCGCTACCCACCCCTCCTGCCAGGCTCATTAACCTGCGTTCAGTGCAGCATCTGCATGGCTGTGCTGCTCCCCGGATCTGAGCTAACGATCCAGTACAGGTGTCTGGGGATTTCAGCACTTGTTTAGAGTGAGATGGATCTCTTCCAGAGCACCACATCAAAAAATCAGCTAGAGCCACCCAGTGAGTTATTCCCTGTTTGGAACCACTGGCCATGTCCTCTCATCACCAGTTTTCTAAACTTGCGGGATAATAAAGTAAAGGGCAGGAAAAGAAGTAGCAGAGGAAGCCAAGCAAGGCACTGGCTGACGCATGATCAGGAAAATTCTTATCCTTAGTAGTTCTCAGGCAAGACATTCGAGCAGAGCATCAGAGCACAATCCTGAAGGGTATCTGGCAGTATGATTATTTTGGAGCCTGCTCCTTCTCAGGAGAGCTTATTAGGGAAGCAATCGTTGAGAAAATACATACACCAAGACATGCTGCATAGGAGATGGCTCCCAAGCCATAGTAGATCTGCTTTTCTTGAAACGAGTACTCCTAAGAAGGACAGAAGAAATACGGTACATCAGTACACTGGTAAAACCCTTGTAAACCATGTTCAAAATGGTGTTGTACAATTAAGATGATTTAAAAAATAAAAATCGACACATACTTCAGTCTTTGTGGTACCATTTCCATTTAACAGGGTGAATGCTGTGGTGTATGTGTGAAACGCGAACTGCAGAAAGATCATAAGCAAAAATGAATTTGGGTTTGAGATTAAGAGACTTGTAAATGTAGAAAGAAAGCAGCACTTACCTGACAAAAAAAAGCTTGCCCTGCGTGGAGTTGAAGAGATGAAACAATAACCTAAAAGAAAAACCCCACAAAAACGTTACGTTTGATGCATCTAGAAGTTTTTGGTGAGTGCTGGTGGGCCAGAGCACGAAGAGAACTGCTACGTTACTACTTGCAGCAGCATCAAAGGCTCCAGTCAGCACTCAAAGCCATCTGCCTTGCTTCTAGGCTAACGCACTTTCTTGCTACAGGTATGACATATTCGCTTTTTCTAACCAATATAAAGCACAGAGACGCGGTGATTAAAACACTATGTGCAAGAATATTTGTGCAAGATGCTTCCTTACCCAAAAGAAAAAAGTGCATTTGTACCTGTGAAGCTTAAATAGATGCAAATAAAAAAAAAACTAAGGTAACAAAAATGTAATTAAAGAAGTGAATGAGAAAGGTTCAGGTTGTTTTGACTAGCAGTGATATAAATACTAGATCTAGCTGATCTAAGATCAGAGATTTTAAGAGTTGCTTCCCAACTCCCTCTCAAATTCAGACAGTGAATAAGAACTTCAGTTTCAATAAACCGAAGCCTTTCTTGAGGTCTGACCTACCAGGCTCAAGGCGTAGAACATTCTCAGAGTCAATCAAGGTAAGGCAAATACTGCATAAGGGGAGGGCAGGGAATGTCCTCAGAAGAGGACTAGTAATTAATTTTAGTGGATCAACTATCTTTATTATTAATTCCAGTGCTGAATCTAATCATATCTATGAAAGATTACTAAGTTGTAAATACCAAAAAGAAATATTTCTGTTAATTTTGTTACTGTTCTTAAAGAATTCAATAGCCATCATTGTTTCCATGGTACTTTCTGATAATTCTACGTAAGCTCATGCTGTAACTTCTACATGGAATGAGAGATCTCAGTCTGTCTCATAGGCCAAAACCAAAGGCAAATGAACACCTAAACGAACAAAATGCATATAATTACAACTACAAAATTTATTAAACAAATTGGTGCAGTTTTTGAGCACTGTAACATGAGTTTATTTTTTTATCTTCTGTAATTTGTCGAGAACACCATTTCTTACTTGCAAATGCACAATCTGCATAAGAAAAAAATCATGTATTTGAGTCTGAAACACAGAACACAAGGCTCTGACTCCTTCCTACTGCAGTTCCAGTTTTTTGGATGTTAAACAGACCAAATCCAGGCCTCACTCTCAATGCTGAGCAAATTTCACCTTGTATCAAAAAGCTGACCTTCACACATGAACAATCGGTTTGAATACGGCTGCAGGAAGGTAGCTAACAGGTTTGGATTTCCAGTGACATTCCTTACAGGCTGCATTTCTAGGTTACCCAGCACTTCCCATAAAACTGATCGCTTTTAAAATCTTGTGCTGAAAACACAACTAAGAAGCCTAAAATCTTCTATTTCCTTGCCCCAACCCCTGGTTTTGGAAAAACGCAAGCCATGGGCTACACTAGTGTCTTTCAAGATTACTCACCAACGGAAGACATATGGGCAGGAAGGCTAAAAAGAAAGAAAACTTTATTTCAGTAAAAATAACTGCTGTGGGTCTAGATGCAAGGCTTTGAGCAGAAAATTCCCCTAACTACCCCCTTCTAGTTTCAGCTCTGCCCACAAAAAACTACCATCACCGTGGTCTTCAGTTCTATCCTTTGTTCCTCATTCAAGAAGCCAGATACCTGTTCACAGCCCAAAAGAGCCCTTGTGAACTCCACTCAGTGCAGTTACTTGGAAATTATATAACTGAGTTCTGAACAGAAAATCAACTCTCAAAAAGTGATCGGTAGCAACAAAGGCTGCCCCAGCTGTGAGTGGTTATACAAGACAATGAGTAATTAGCCTAAGTCTGGTCACATCTGATTAACACCCTGTGCTGTCTTGGCTCCCTAAACATCACCTCAAGCTGACTTTATCTGCTGCTGCAGCAAGTAAATCCATACAGTAACCACGTTCCTCAAGTGAAAAGTTAGCTTATAGGAGACTGTTTGGTGTGTGCAGGGATTTGGGAACTCAAGAAACAGCAACTGGTCAGACTATTTCCACCTACATGAGCAGATAAACTACAGGAAAAGCCCCTCAAGAGGACTGTAGGAATAAAGAAATCTTCAATAGATAGGACAATGCAACCAAGAGAAGTATAGTAGCAGCTATTTATTAGGAGTTATTGCTCTTTGATGCTTCAGTTGCATACAGCAAATTTCTCTTAATGGAACTTACCTGGAGGTCTAAACAAAACAGGAACTATCTTGTTTGTATCAGGATTTACACTGGACTTCAAAGAAAAGAAAAGGCAGATTAGACCACCTTTGCCATATTTGAATAAGAAAGAAAAAAAATTTAAAAAGACTTCTGAATATTTTGCAAACTTACCAGGCTTAGCAGGAAGGCTTTCCTTGTCTAAACAATTTGAAAATTAGGTTAGTAATCAAGTTTCAGAGAGTCTGGGTAAAATCTTCCCTCTAAATTTATTATATCTTATTTTCCCCATAACACTTATGCAGAGTACCATATATGTATACACCCTTTTAATCATTTCTTCCCTAAAATTTCTCTCCACATACTCCTGGTTGCATATAACTTACTCATATCCCGTGTGCTGTGTAACAGCACTGAAGCATACACTATGGCAGAACAGAAAGTTAATTTTAAAAAGCTTAGCTAGTAGGTATTTTAAAACAGAAATCAACAACTTAAATATAGATAAAAGCTTAAACACTTCCGTTAAGCCTTCAGCTTTTCCGGAATTGCAGAAGATTTTATTTCTCCTTTCAGACTTTGACACACAAGGTCACCTGGGAAGAACTGAGACCACAAGTCAAAAGAAAGACTCCTCCCAACAAAGCAAGGGTTCAGCACTACTTCCCAGCAACTCTGTGAGTAGGTTCCTCACCCAAGTGCTGCTACTGCTCATTCAGTGAGATACAAAACCAAACCAACCTTCCTTTCATGTGATGATGCAACATCTAAGATTCAAAATGAGCTCATTAAGCATTTTGCATGTTTATCACCTGCCTATATCTTCCC
>NW_009730066.1:10932-17533 GCF_000703405.1 Apaloderma vittatum | reverse complement strand
TATTTTTATTTTTATTTTTATTTTTATTTATTTATTCTGTCCCTTTGTCAACACAGCTTTTGCCTTTGTTGGTTTTTTTTATTATTTCTTAAAAGCTATTTTTTCATTGTTATTTTCTCTTCCCCCAAGGTCGGTCAAAATCGCAGCGTTTGGGAGTGAAAGAGACGTGTTTTCCGAGGAGAGCCAGCAGCCCCCCAGCCTGATCCGGAGCTACCTGGGCAGAAGCGTTCTGGTTTCCCAGGTTGACAGCAGCTTGTCCTCCACGCACGGGCAAAACCCCGTTTTCACCGAGTACCAAGCCTGCGTGTTCGGAAATGTCAGGCTGGTGGTGCACGACTGCCCTGTCTGGGTAAGGGACCCGCCTTACACAATTCTTTTATTCAAATGGAATATTACCGCATTGTTTTTAATTTATTTTCATCACCACGGGGTTTTTGTTCGCGCTCTGATTATTGCAAGCGGTGAAATGTAACCAGGAAAATGCCGCAAAGTCCCCAAGGTGCCACAGAAAGTTTCTCTTTATCAAGCTGCTGCCCTTAGGGATATTCCCAGCTGTGCTGTGCATTAAAAACTTTGTTGAAGATGATCCCAAGGTAAACAAGGACCCCCCCCCTTTTTTTGACACTTTTTTAAACACTGCCTCCAAATATTTATCAGCGATAGAAAAATTTTTATTTGTTTTTAATTCTGTAAAAATGGAGAGGCAGTCTTAAGTTTTCTGGCTTTTAAAAAAAGACAGAGTGTTCTTGCAAAAAAATACAGTATACCAAGTTGTTTTACTTCTTTTATTCCGAATGATCACTCCTTAACATTATTTCCTTCATCTGAATGTGAAGGAAAGGATTTTGGAGCTGTTCCAAGTTGTCAGCACTGCTGTCAGAAAGTGAGATAACTTCTGAGCATGAGCTGATCAGTGGTTATGCAAAAAATGATACTGATAATCTAAATTAAAACATAATTAATGACTACTTAGTAGCCTTAAAAAAAAATTAAGCTTAGCAGCTTTCAGAAATTAAAACAATAATCAGTTTTCAACTCTGCAGTTCTTAGGTTGATTTTTGCAGTCCTGCGTGGGGGGAGACTTGTCTCGGAATCCTGATGGGGATCCTGACGGTGCCAGAAATAGGTTGTCAGAAACCTGCAGTATTAGAACTGGATGCTCTGCTCAGCTGTCAAGTCTTTTTTTTTGATGTTTCTCACCCTTGTTTTGCCAGCTGCACTTCCAGAGGGACGTGGGGTCGGGGTTAGGATCCTGTATTATGATCCTTAAAGCCACGTGTGAGCCCTGGAGAAGGATGGAAGAGAGAGCCTGGGCTGGAGATTCAGTTTCGTGTGGTTTTACATTGATTTTTTCATTTGCATTCCCTCTTCTGCGAAACAAGATTGACCATTTTTTGCCCTTGAAAAGCTGGCTTGTTATTGTCCGCAGCATTACGTCTCGTTTTTTTCCATTCTCAGTTAAAGGAGGCAGGAGGTTTACTGCTGGGAAGGGTCGTTTGGCATTTTTGGCTTAGCAGAAGACTTTTCACGTAGCTGGGCTGGACTCTGCAGGAGGTGTTTTTTTCTGAGTGGAGCTGTCTCCTTGCCAGTATCAGGCAGAAGGATGCTTGAGGTTTGCTACGTCACAGTGGTCCTTTCAGGACTGTTCCCCTCTTAGCCCAGGAAGGACAGTTCAGAACATCACCTGATGTTGCCTCAAGTGAGGTTCTTCATGGAAGAGGACTCTTCTTGCACCTTATTGAATCACACAGAATCACAGAGTGAAGGAGGTTGGAAGGGGCCTCTGGAGATCACCCACTCCAACCCTAGCTGCTGGAGCAGGATCGCCCAGAGCAGGTCACACAGGAACGCGTCCAGGCGGGGTTTGAATGCTAAGGTGGGCCTTCCACTGTTTGCATCTCTGTTGTTTGAGCATAGCGCAAAGGTGGGGTTGCCTTTTACCTGAGATTTGCGTTGCATCTGGATTAAATCCACAAGATAAAGGCAAGCCAGCCTTAGAGTCATAGGCTGAGTCTCCAAATTCAAAGATCAAAGAATGATAGAGTGATAGAACATGTTGGGATGGAAGGGACCTTCAAAGGTCATCTAGCCCAACCCCCTGCAGTGAGCAGGGACATCTTTAACTGGATCAGGTTACTCAGAGCCCCATCCAGCCTGACCTTGAATGTCTCCAGGGATGGGGCCTCCACTCCCTCTCTGGGCAACCTGTGCCAGGGTCTCACCACCCTCACGGTGAAGAACTTCTTCCTGACATCTAATCTAAAGCTACCCTGCTGTAGTTTGAAGTGGTTGCCCCTCGTCCTGTCACTATGTGCTCTTGCGAACAGAAGATGCCCGCATGCTCTTTGTCCTCTGCAGCAGTCTGCCAGGAGAGTCACAGAATGTGTTGGGTTGGAAGGGACCTTTAAAGGTCATCCAGTCCAACCCCCCTCCAATGAGCAGGGACATCTTTAACTGGAGTGGCAGCATGGATGTGAGCTTACCAAGTAGTTTCCCCCAGTGCAAGGGGAGGATATTTTGTGAGATACATGGATTGTGGTAGAGGGTGAGTTTGGTCGTGTTTTGGTTTTTGTCATCCCTGAACACTGCTCAGCTTTCTTGAATCTGCAGGAGTTCGCAGCTCAGGTGTCTTGAGATGAACCGTTCCTGATACATTATTATGGTGTTGGGGCATCTCGCTGTGCACCGTATGTCTCTTGGGAAGCGCTGCAGCAAAGTTTTCCAGCAGCTGCTGAAGTCCAGAAACATGAAAGGGCTTCACCGTGTGGTCAGTGCTGCTGTGGCGCATCATCCTGGTGGGCATGTGGTCGATGAAACGGCAGCAGCGATGCTATGAGGACAAGGTACTTTATAAGCTGAGGGTGACCAAAGGTGATTGCCAAACCTCAGAGGTCGGAAGCAAGGCTTTGCGGCCACGATTGCCCAAGGCAGTGCCCGTCAAATGCTGCAGAAAGATGTGGGGGGAACGGTGTTCCCAGCCTGACGTGGGACTAATGTTTTCATGTCAATATTTTAACTGCCTGTGTGGGCAATATCACTTGGCGTAGAAGACAGGTGGAATTGCTCATGCAGATCATGGAATCACAGAATCGTTCAGGTTGGAAAAGACCCCTGGGATCATTGAGTCCAACCAAGAACCCTACTTTGCAAAGCTCACCCCTGTAAACCATCTCCCCAACATCACATCTCAACGACCTTTAAACACCTCCAGGGATGGGGACTCCACCACCTCCCGGGGCAGCCTGTGCCAATCTCTGAACACTCTTGCTGGGAAAAAGTTTTTCCTGGCAGTTTGAAGCCATTCCCTCTTGTTCAATCACTAATTACCCACTAATTACCAGCACCAACCTCTACAACATCCTTTCAGGTAGTTGTAGAGTGAGGAGGTCTCCCCTCAGCCTCCTCTTCTTCAAACTTGCCCTGCTCCTTCAATTGCTCTTCATAAGATTTATTCTTCAGGCCCTTTCCCAGCTCCGTTGCCCTCCTCTGCACTCCCTCCAGCACAGAGTTGTGAAGATAGTGGCGGGGCGTACTTACAGAAATCCAGGGTGGCAAAATGCCACTGTTTTTCCAAAACTGCTTTGATCTCTGTGCATCAATCACCCGGTGTATGGCTGCAGCCAACCTTCTCCTGAGCTGCTTTTGCAAAGCTGCAGGCTGGCATCTCCCTGTGCGGGGGACAGATGTGACATCCTCATGATTCGCCTGTCTTGAAAAGTTTTCGACGAAGAAGTGCACACCCAAGATGAGAGGATGTGTAAAGAACTATTTGTTCATGCTGAATATTGTGATTTTAATATCTGATCGGTTGCCGATGCATGCGGGAGCTGTGCTCTCATAAAACACGCTTAACCAGCCTGTCCCAGTTTTTCTGGTATTTTGGGCGGATAAATGTAAGTATGGGAGCTGGTAATTTAGAAGGCACGATTTGCAAAATGAATTTTAAGTTTTGCTTTGGAAACGGTGGCGTTATTTAGCACTCTGAAGCAGATTTGACAGTTTCCGGGACTGAGCTGCCGTTTTACTGGCTTGCTTGTAGTTTGTCACTTTGCACTGACTTCTGTTATTCTTCTGCATATGTAGGAGTAAAATCTAGAGAAAAAGTGCAGGCAAAATTTGTAATATCTGATCGCAAGTGAATCTTCCTGAACTTCGGAATGGAGCATAGCATAGAAACTATAATTTGTATTTCAAGTTATTTGGTTAGGATGCTGGTAGATAAATGGCAGAATGAAAACTTTTTATAAACATTGGGAGTGTCCTCTGCCAAGATGCCTGAAGATAAAGGAATCTGGCACACTTTCATTTATTACTTTTAGTAATCCAATCATATTACTGGTGCGGTACAAAACCATAGCTTGCAACTTTTCATGTTTTAGTATACCACCCCTTCTCATTTTTAAGCTTGGCTGTCTGAAGTTGGCACTTTACAACAGATGATCGTATCCTAGTAGATTATTCTCCCTACTACACTCTTTATTTTGCTTTTTTTTTACAAATATTATTAAATTACTTTGTGAGAGGACAACACAGGACAATGTTAGCCTTCACTAATTTTGTTTCTGTGTCAGCTCAACCAGTTAAAAGTGTTTTTGAAAACCTCAAGTGGAAAACAACAGTGGAATTCCAGGGTTGTGGTCTGAATTCCTTCGGTTTCTAAAGAAGGTACTTGGTTCTGTGCTACATGTAACTTAGATGAGTAAGTCCAGGGGTCTAGTAAGTTAGGGAGAGCACATCTCCAAAACTTGTTCTGCCATGGACCTGACTGATGAGATATTGCAAGAGAAACCTTGGAAAAAGTGGTGAAGGTGGTGGTACGTGGTGTGGAAAGCATTGCTGGAAAGAAAGGTCCGTTAGCGGAGAAGTGGATTGTGGAGAGATGAACTTTCTCCTGTTCCCTCTTGGATCCCAGGGAAATCCCAGCGGAAGGGTCCTTGGAGGTGGGTTGGGGTCTTCTGTTGTCCCAAAGAGCATTTGCTGTTGCTGCACCTCAGGGGCTGGGCTGGATAGATGTGGGGACATTTCCCAGCAGCTTTTGAGAAGGCGTGTGGGCATTTGCTGGATTTCACTGCTGTTCTGCAAAGGCATTCATAAATTATTTTTAGCAAAGCAAGTATTGTCCTCTGGGGGGAGTCATGTGATTTTTGTAGGAAAATTGAGTCTTCATTGCCTCTGAAGGCTTTATTTTCGATGTTAATGCCTGGGAAGTATGATTTACTAATGGAAGGAGTATATTATGGGACGTGTATAATGGAAACATGCAATAAGTCCTGAGAGGAATAGCGACAGGGGTATAATTATAGTTAATAAGGTCATATTATAATAATATTAGCCATGCAGTTACTTTTTCCTTTTGTTGATGGCTGTCTTGGGAAATGGACTGTGCTAAGAGCAGTAAGTGCGATCAGGAGTAGCTGCTACATAAATTTCATCGATGGAGCCTGGAATTAACATTATTCCTGAATCTGAAGTGTTGTTTGTCATCCAAAACTCCCTCTGCCATTTTTGCATGAAATCTTCTCTAAAAGTGCCAAAGAGGAAGCTCCAGATGCTCTGTCCCAGCGACGCCTCAGGCAAATCACCCGTCACTACTGGAAGGGTTTGTGGAGGATTTTCCCAGTGCAGAGCAGTCTATGTAAAATTAAAATAATTGCAACAAGACCTCTGGAAACACATTCTACTCTTCTGTATTTTTAAATGTAAGAACTCAAGAATGGGCTTCTTGGGGGTGTTAAATAAGCAAGAGTGCGGGAAAGCTGCCCAACAGCAACAGAAATCGGGTGTCGGGAGATGCGGGTTGGTGCGTTCTGCAATTTTCGCTTCTTGATGTAGCCAAGGCTGGCCCTTACCCTGGGGAAAGTGAAGGTAAGGCAAGTCCATCCTGCTAGAAATCATCAGCTGGTAAAAATCCTTCATAACAGGATTAGCAGGGACACACAGTGGTGGCCTGGAGCAGGCAGTGGGGGAAAGCAGAGACCCGCACAAACCTGCCACAAGGCACAGCTGCGCACACCCTGGAGAATCTCACAGGATTTCTTTCTTCTAGTAGTTAAACGAGGAGGTGTATTCGCACACCTGTTTTCCAGAGGGATTTTGCTAGTTTCCCTTCCACCTACAGAGATGGAAATTGGCTTCCAAAAGGGTAGGAGCGTTGTGTGAGGTAATGGCCATGTTTTCTTTTTGTTGTTGTTTTGTTTTACAAGGATGTAACTACTTTTCTAATTAGTATTATTTTTTCAAAAAAGGGAACACAAAAAACTTTGATGTATTCTTGCTGTATGATATTGTTCCCTCCCTGGCAGTGCCCAAGGCCAGGTTGGACGGAGCTTGGAGCAACCTGCTCTGCTGGGAGGGGTCCCTGCCCAGGGCACAGGGGTGCGACTGGGTGGGCTTTGAGGTCCCTGCCAACCCGAGCCATCCCATGATTCTCTGTCACTGACCACTTAAGCCACCGTTGTGTTACATGCATGAGCAGACACCTGCAGACTAACACAAGCCTGCTTCAGCATAGGCTGTTGAGATTCCCATCAACAAGAAGACCATCAGAGCTGCCACTGGTTGAGGTCACAGCATGGATTCTTCCAGGCTGGTGATTTTTTTT
>NW_009730066.1:0-10901 GCF_000703405.1 Apaloderma vittatum | reverse complement strand
GTTTTTTTTTTTTTTTTTTTTTTACTGCGTGATGCTCTCCTTGGAGAGCCAGGATGAGGGCTGGGGCCAGAGCAGGGTGTTCATCAGACACCTGGTGTCCTGTTTTCTGCTGCTGGTGGAGCTGGTGTCTGGATGGAGCCACAGCTCGGCGCATTCTGCTGTGTAGTAGATCTGTCCTCTGCTGTAGGTCAGGACTAGGTTTATGGTGAAACTAAAGGCAAGAGTGAGAGTTGGTTTTTTTTTTTGCTTGGCCATGGCTCTGTAGACAATCACAAAAAACTTAGAAAACTTCCCAAAGTCTTCCTGTTTTGTAACATGACATGGTGTCATCATGCACCATTGTAAAATGGAGGGGGCTACAAATGAAGTACAAACATACCACTGCATGTAAAAAGCCCCACATATCACATTCCATGGGAAGTTTCCATAAACATTTTTTATTATCACTGCTCAGATTTGTGGTGGAGGTCTTCTGTGTTTTTTGTGCCTGTGTTCTAGACCGTACTGGTGATGCTGCTGGTTATCAAAGAGCTCACAGAGCTGGAAATGTGTGCACCGGGGCTGAGCTGGAAGCCAGGCAGGTGAAAGGAGCTTACAAAGGAAGAGCCTTTCTATCTGCAGCCTGAAACAAGTGAACAGGCTATATTGATTTTTTTGGTTGGATTGTATTTTTCTCTTAAACCTTTGTCATGTTAAATGTATGCAACTCTATGAAAAAGTCTCTGTGGAGATGCTCATCAGCTAAAACATATTAAAGCTGTCCCTTGAAAACTCTCAATTTTTGCCTGTCTTTGTGATCAGCTTCTGAGTATTCTCACCCACCTGGCTGTCTCAAAGTGCTGTAGATGATAGTCCTGCTTCTATGGGTGCTGAACTTGTGTTTATGTGTTAACTTTATATGCCTAGCACAGCCTGAATGATTCTGGTAGAGGTTTTCTTTAACCTGGGATTATAGTAGTCTCTGAGTTAACTGGAAAAAATGAAAATAAAAAGGATAGTGCTCTTAAAGATCTTACCAAAATGGAGAATCATGGAATAGCTATTCCTGATAGTTTGTGAGTTGTGATTTTCTTATTGTAGAACAAGTATTAAAGAAATTAATGGCAACACCTATTATACCTTATTCCCTGACTTAATTCTTTGTAAAGACAAGACTTGAATTTGGTATAGAGTCATAGAATCGTTGACGAATGGAAAAGACCCTTAAGATCATTGAGTCCGACCATTAACCCAACATAGACAAGCCCACCACTAACCCATGTCCCTGAGCACCACATCTACCCGGCTTCTAAATCCTTCCAGGGGTGGTGACTCCACCATTGCCCTGGGCAGCCTGTGCCAGGGCTTGGCAACACTTTCCATGAAGAAATTCTTCCTAATATCCTTAACTTAACTTAACTTCCCCTGGTGCAACTTGACACCATTTACTCTCATCCCATCGCTTGTTCCTTGGAAGAAGAGACCGGCCCCACCTCTCTGCTCTCTCCTGTCAGGGAGCTGCATCTTGTTCTCCAGGAAATTATAAAGCATGAGTTCTGCTCTTTGATGCATGTCTTTAAATAAGAGATCAAATTGTCAGTTAAAAATAATTTTGTAAGGCTTTGCTTTAAGAATGCTGAACAATTCACCTTTTATTTTGTAGACTGGAAGTTCTTAATCAGTGGGTTTTTTTGTTGTTTTTTTTTTCCATTTAGGACATATTTGACAGTGACTGGTACACCTCTCGCAGTCTTATTGGAGGAGCTGATATTATTGTGATCAAATACTCTGTCAATGACAAGACTTTATTTCAAGAGTTAAGGGACAGTTATGTCCCAATGATAAAAAAAGCATTAAACCACTGCTCAGTTCCAGTAATAATTTCTGCTGTCGGTGCAAGAAAAAACGGTATGTATCCAGTCTCTTGAGTTAAAAATCTCACTTGGAAGTCAAATATGCTGCAGTTTTGGTAGAAGCTGATTGTTTTTCGAAGTTGCTGACAGAAACAATTAATCTCTCAGGATGACAGTAATATGTGTGTGCATTATGGCTCCATAGACTTGTGTAGACTTGTGTGCTGGCAGGAACATTATTCTTAATTAACCCTCACAATGAAAAGCCTCCTGTCCTGTTTTAAGCTCTGCAACGACCCTTCTTGTGGAAAGAAAACCACAGGTACTGACAGGACGAATGCACAGGCTTTCTTTCCAGGTGCTTTTGCCGTGTGGTTTTCTTGATTTTCATGTGGTCTTATTCGGTCACAGGGCCTGATTTTTAAAAATTTTTGGTTATTTCGAAGATAATGAATGCAAAATTTGAGCATGGGAGTTGTATTTTACAAGTTTGACTAGAGCAAGTGTTTCTGAGCATCCTTTCAGCTGTGAATAAGGGACGTGATGAATGCAGGTGTGAACATCTATATTATAATGTGTAAAGAAATATTAACCCATACGAAGAGTGTCTTTTCTGGACATAATACTCAGTTTTGCCAAGGTGTACTTATATATCTTTTTTCTCAGTGATTGAGAAGGGGCTGTTAAAGAGCTCTGTAACAAATAAATCTTCCTTTTAGAAATTCATTGGTAATGATTGAGTGTTTTTATGCTCTGATTTTTACAAGGGTAATAAATTTGCCATTTTAAAGGCAAGATCTTGCTAATGCTTGTCTTCTCCCATACCTTTTCTTACCCCTTTTTATAAAGCACACCTGTGTGACACTGCTACTAGTGTTTTTGTTTTCCTCTTTTTTTTCTTTTTTTTTTTTCCCCTATCTTCTTCCCTGAACACTGTGACCGTGGGAGAAGTCAGGCTCTCCAGCCTCGGTTTCTCTGTGGGACCTGCCTGAGCAGACTCTCTGCAGACACAGAGCCCTTTTGTTTCTAGGAGGTATTTGTGAACGCAGCAGTTTGCTCGTACAAATTACTAAGATCTTAATCCTCTGCGGCAGCAAATGGCGCTGCCAAAAGAAATAATATATGAAAAAATAAATCACTGCATTATTATGTTTTCCATAGGTCTGAGCAGAGGAAATCAACACTGAGGATGCTCAGCACATTTGAAAGCACATCCATGGCTGGGAAGTTCTTACCAGCAGAATCTTAAAAATATCTATTTTTGCTTAACACCCCCAAAAAAGTAATCATACTCTGCAGTATGTACTGCAGTGGAAATTTTCCCTTCTCTTTCTGTGCACACTTGCCCCTCCGTGATAATTAACCAAGCTTCAGGGTGACATTAATGAACGGTAACACTCGTGACACTTGTGCGTGTAAAGATAGCGTGGCCCGAACCCAAAGCTGGCTACTGGAAGTCCTGCTTGTCTTTTCCACCTTAGTAAAAAAGAATGTAAAATACTGCTCATGTAATGTACGCTGAGGTTTGTATAGCAGCTGGTATGATTAATAAAGCAGTTTTGATATGATTAATAAAATATGTATAAAATATATAAAGTATATAAAGTGTATAAAGTATATAGAGTATATAAAGTATATAAAATATATAAAATAGCCACGTTTCCATTTTCCCTCTTTGTTCTTTTCTAAATAACATGTCTTTGTGATTATTTAGGAAGAGTAGTGTTCTCCATTATTTGGCTTTTGCGTCACTTTTTTTCTCCCAGGAGTGCCTTGCACCTGCCCGCTGTGCACCTCGGACAGGAGGAGCTGCGTCACCACCTCAGACGGAGTACAGCTGGCCAAGGAACTAGGAGCCACTTACCTCGAACTGCATGCTCTGAATGACTTCTATGTCCAGAAGTACTTTGGAGGAGTGGTGAGCGAGGAACCAGATTTAAAAGATGTGTAGACGTGTGTCTCAGGGATGTGGTTTAATGGTGGGCCTGGCAGTGGTGGCTTGATGGTTGCACTTAAAGGTCTTTTCCAACCTAAGTGATCCCATGGTTCTAGTGTGAGGGTGATTGCCCAAAGAAGCTGTGGATGCCTCATCCCAGCAGTGCCCGAGGCCAGGTTGGACGGGGCTTGGAGCAACCTGCTCTGCTGGGAGGGGTCCCTGCCCAGGCCATGGGCATGAAACTGAGTGATCTTCAGGGTCTCTTCCAACCCAAACCATCCTGTGATTCTAGCTGAGTTGGCAGTACCGAGGTTGCTTCAGTTTCAACTATCTTCTAGGAACGTTTAGGAATGTCATATTACACACTGCAATAATTCTTCCCCCTTCCCCTGCCCCACCCCAGATCCTATTCTTTTACCTTGCTGGGATGGGTTAATCAAAACCCAACTGGATGAGGCACTTGAAAACTCATCCCACTTTCAGCATAGTAGTGGGTGACCTCCACAGGGTCCTTCTGGCCTGAACTATTCTGGTATCTCTCATTTTAATTGCTCAAACTCCCGTGGCTCTTCTACTTGCAAAGCGAGACAGGTAAGATTGTTGACTTGCTTGATTTCTTAGCTTTTTCACAGATGTCCCACCACCAGCAAGCTTCTTCTTTTTTCCACTCTCCTGAAGACAGAGAAGCCCATTGAGCAGTTTCTAAATACTCTTTCAGATTTACTTGTCTCCTCCATGAAAGTATTTCACACTAGTATTTAATTTGCAGTTTTATGAGGTGTTTTAAATTTGGCCTTTTTTTTCAGCCTTTTGGTTACTTTACTGGTGGCATTTGGATTTGAACAACGAAATGCAGTTCTTTTGGCACAGTAATTCACATTTTTATTTACCATTGTAAAGACCAGACATTGTGCTGGTGTGTACATACTACATGTATTTTCCATGGGATTTGATAGTAGTTTGGAACATCTGGCAACACAGTTAGCCATTTTTTATTGGATCCATTCATTCTCAACTGAAAACAAAAAATCCACTCAACATCTTGTCTGGCCAGAATATTTTTTTAGTATTCAGAAAGCACTATATGTGCTCAGTAATACATTGGGTGGTTTAAGACCCGCATTAACTGGAACCAAACCACCCTTTGTGCCTCTTCATTCCCATAAAAGGGACTTTTTCCTCTCAGTGATGATGCTTATAATGTCACAGCAAAATGAACCTTGCCCACAAAGATGACCCTGCAGTGAAACTTTGTCAGAGGACACAGTGGTGGTGGTTAGCTGCAAGGTGAGGAGCTCATATATGGTTTTGTTATTTCCATCCCTTACATCTGATCACTATCCATCAAGTCTTACTCTTATCTGTAAGTCTGTAATTGGCATCTGTGGAAGTTGGTAAATTGAATATCTCTGTGCTCATCGTTTCTAGGAAGAATAAATACAAGAGGATTAACCACCATCATTTAAATCAGTTGTGCTAATTCCAGCTGCATTTGATGTCTTCTCCTGGTGGAGTGTGGGGACTCTGCTGGGTGGTGCTTCATCCTAGCAGGACCTTCAGTCCTGCAGGCAGCACTTGCTCCTTAATTTATCTTTATTTATTTTCTTAGAGCTGTTTGGTTTTGTTTTCCAATCCATAAGTCTCTCTGCCTTATTCCCTTTTACTCTTCCCCTTTGGGGAGGGAGAATCATAGAATGGCCTAGGTTGGAAGGGACCTTAGAGATCATTTTAATCCAACCTCCCTGTTATGGGCAGGGACGCCACCTCTCGACTAGGCCAGGCAACACGTGGGGACCGAGTGGGAATCAAACCCGCGACCTCGGTGTTGGTCCTTGTTGCCAGCACCGGTGCTCAAACTACAGAGCATCTCTAATTTGTTTAGAGCCAGCCCAGCCCTAACCCTTGACAGCTTGATGTCTAAGTTGTTCTTAAATAATTCAGATTTCTTAAAAAAACATTTCATGTTTTAGCTGGAGTATTTTATGATCCAAAGTTTGAATCAGAAGTCGTCTGAAAAAGTAAAGAAAATGAAAAAGACGCAGAAGTGCCATCGAGTTCAACCACCTCAGCTTGAACAGCCAGGTGCTCACTGATGTCTGCTCCCTTGTATTGCTCGTTACGTGTGTCGTGTTCCCTGCACAATTAACATTTTGTAGTCATTAACTGTGAGCTGTGCTATCTGTGGCCAACTATTCTGGTTATGTTGCTCTAGTGTCATCATTTAATTAATTTGAGGAGAGTCATGAACCGATATTTGCGATTGCAATGGACTTCTGGTTCATTTTAGGCAAGAATAATGGGGGTGGTTTTCTGGTGCAGTTGAAAAAGTGCAAAGGTGGATTAATAAAAACTTTAGATAAAAGCTTTACAGGCAGACTGTAAAAGTCACTACATCATGTTGTTTGTTACTCTACGACATGATCAAGTAATTTTAAATTGCAGCACACAAAACGAGAGCTGTACACCCCTGCAAGTGATTTACTGCGTGTGATCTCTGAGCATCTAGTGCATTTATTCGGTAAATTAATTAGTGACAAGTCGTTGCCTCTAGAAATGTAGTTGTCTCTTCTAACAGGTACTGGAAATTCACTCGGGTCCTTTAGGTCTGGGAGTCACAGGCAAGGTGTCTTTTAAATTTAAGTGCCTAAAGAGGTTTGGTTAAAGGACGGACACTTTTACTAGACTAACAGATGGACACTTTTACTGAGCTACGTGTCTCTTGTATTTCTTACTTTACTATACTAAGTATTCCATTTTTGGAGAACTTCACTAAGCATGCTCAAATGACACATAAGAAACATTACCTGAATACCTCTCTCCTAAAGTTGTCCTCCATTTGATCAGGTCACTGAGAACAGTGTTGTCCGGTGGTTAATCCTTCCTTCCGTTCTACAGCCGACTCGTTATCTCCCACAGAAAAGATGCCGATCCTGAAGGGCGAAGCCTCTCAGTATGACGCGGACCTGCACAGCCTCCTCTGCTGCTGCCCCTGCGCCGATGTGGCCTTCTGCTCCGAGGACCTCAGCACGGCGGTGGAGGCTCACAAGGTCATCCTCTGCTCTGTCAGCCACCTCTTCATGCTGCTCTTCGAAGTGAAGAGCCCTGCCGAGATACGAGATGACTCCATCCTGGGGATGGCCCGGAGCCTCTTTGAGGTGGAGACGGGAGACACCGGATCCCCTGTGAGAGTGGTGGTGAAGGACTCGATTTTCTGCTCCTGCCTCCCAGACATCCTTCACTTCATCTATTCAGGTACCTGCTGGGAATATGTCCCATTACTCATTTCTCAAACAGGCTGAGGGAGCTGAAATTGTTCAGCCTGGAGAAGACAAGACTCTGGGGGGACCTTATCACTCCTGCAGTGCCTGAAGGGAACCTTCAGGGAGGCTGGGGAGGGACTTTTTACAAGAGTGTCCAGTGATAGGACAAGGAGAGATGGATTTAAATTGAAGAAGAATGGGTTTAGATTGGATCTTAGGAAGAAGTTCTTCAGTGCGAGGGTGACAAGACTGTGGAACAGATTGCCCAGAGAGGCTGTGGCTGCCCCCTCCCTGGAGATGTCCAAGGCCAGGTTGGATGAGGCCCTGAGCAACCTGGGCTGGTTAAGAGCATCCCTGCCCATGGCAGGGAGTGGGATTAGATGATCTCTGAGGTCCCTTCCAACCTAAGACATTCCAGGATTCTGTGATTCTGTGATGTCTCCTGAAGAAATACCCACATCACTCTGAGAAAAGGTACTTTTGCTGTTGGGACATGATGTCAGAGAATCACAGTCACATAATCAAAGAATCGTGGAATCACAGAGTCATGGAACCATGAAATCATGGAATCATAGAATCATAGGATGGTTTGGGTTGGAAGGGACCATAAAACCTATCCAGTTTCAAGCCCCTGCCATGAACAGGGACACTTCCCACCAGACCAGGTTGCTCAAGGTCCTCCCACGTCACTACATCTGTTTCATCCCTTGTGATTAGTACAAACGACATCTACATCAAAAAAACCCTTCGCCAGAATTCAGTTAAAAAATTGGTCGTCATTCCAGATCTAATTAACATAAACTAAGATCTAATTAACATAAACTAAGTATTTCTTCTCCACTGAAAAAGACTGGACCAGGCTGCACAGGGCAGTAGTTGAATCTCCATCCCTGGCTGTGTTTAAATGCTGTCCAGATGTGGTGCTCAGGGATGTTGTTTGGAAGTGGGGCTGGCAGAGCTAGATAACACTTGGACTTGGTGATCTTGAAGGTCTTTTCCAACCGGGATGATTCTATGACACTTATAATCTGACTGATCGAAGTCCATAAGCAGACATCAAAAATATTCAAAAGCTTTGCCAAAAAAAAAAAAAAGAAGTTAGAGAGTTTGAGACAGATTCAAATCCCAGCCTTTTGAAATATTCAGAATGCTTGCATGTTCTAAACACATTGACCGGAGTACAGGGTAGCTTAAGAAAACTCAAGTGGTTTCTCTTCTGTGTGCAGTGTTGCTGAGGAGAAAACAGTGAGGACAAGGGCTCTGGAACGTTTAATGAATTTTACTACCAGTTCAGTACAGACAACAACTTCACCTGCCTAATGCCAGCTGTCTGTTAAAATGTCACAGATATTTTTCTGACTTTTCAAATGTTGTTTAGGAGTCCTCAGGTAAAAGAGAATTTTTATTTTATTTTCTGGAAGTGTGTGTATATATATATGTTATATACAAATCAACAAGATTTTTAATGATGAATTCTCGTTTTGACAGTAATTAAAAAAAGCCACAAATAATTATAATATCAGAATTACCTATATTACCTATAAAAAAGCTTAGTCAGTACATGCCCAACATACAGAAATGATTTCTGCTTTAGTAGCAAAGACGTGTTTTTGAAGACACAAGGGAGGTTCCTTCAGCTTTCATTTAGACGTTGTACACTGAAAATATCCCTTTCCGTTCTCTCCAAGCCTGTGCCACAGATAAAGAACAGATGCGCAAGTTTTTCAGTGTGGATAGATGTTTTTAAATTTTATTTATTGGTGACATGAATAGGGGATTAAACTTGGAATTTTAGCCAGTGACAGTAAGTGCCATATCCTCATCTGTTACCATTTACAACGTGTCTTGCCGTTCCTAAGCAAAGATCTGACTGAATTGTGTGCAAAAAACCACAGTTTCTGCAAGATCTTCTTGGCATTGCTGTCACTTCTGTGCCTGCCAAAGCCTGAGCCTTGCTTGTTGATATTCCAGCTTTTTTCTTGTGGCAGGTGCTTTCCAGTGGGAGCGATTAGAAGAGGATATAAAAAAAAAGCTGAAGGATCCAGAAAAAACTGAACAAGTGCTTGAGAAGGTTAAATGTATCCTGAAAACTCCAGGGGTGACTGTGAGTATTAGTTAAGTCTTAAGTTCTTGGGGAATTGTTTTATAGACAAGATTTCCTTGTCAGTCTTTGTTTTAAACCCTCCTTGGCTTTTATTACTTTGCCAGTGGGTGCAAAATTCAAGCACAGAGATGCTGACCCTACTGTGCATAATTAATCAGTAATCGGTAAAAAAAGCACACAAGTTGGTATCCTAGAAGGATTACTCCTATTCACAGCTTTGCACATTGTCTAACAACATGATTATGTGCTGCTAATTCTCATGTAATAGCGGCTGCCCAGGAAAGCTTTGCTTTCCTGAATATGTGCCAAAAGTTGTGCTTCTGCAGCAAACCAGGCGAGGTGGCTTCTCTTGTAAGTGCTGTGATGTGGAAAGCTGTCTGTAACTCAGTATTTTTAACTCAGCAGGTGAATTCCTAATAAAACGTAATTTATGCCACGTTATTCTGACAACTAAAAGTTGCGATACAGATTTGGTTTTAGCAGCCATTTGCTTGTGGAGCTTATGCAGTTCCTGGTATATTAACAGAATATAATTAATATAGCATAACATAACATGATATAGCAACATAACATAACATAATAAAGACTAAAAAGTTACTTAGCTGTTTTAAGCTTCTGACCGCTCAGTTGTAGCCTTGCCTGCCCCAAGTGTCCGCAGCTCAGATGTTCATAGGATTGGACGTAGAAAGTCCTGAAATCTTTTAAGATCAGCCTGGGTTGCTGTTTCTTTTGTTTGTTTGGTTGGATTTTAAATGCATTTGGGGTGCTTTTGTTTTACATTTAAAAGTTTTTCTGTAAAGACATAGAAATTAATTGTGATTTTTCTTGACAAAGTTAAAAAATAATTAGGTAAGACATTCACCATAAATTCAACCTCATCTGGATTTCACTTCTGCAATGTGATTTTGATGTCTTTTTCCTTTTGGTAGCTTTAGATTCCATTTTTAAAGCAAGGGAAAAAAAACAGAACTGAAAAACTGATGGGAAACGCTGGGTTTTAGAGGGTCTTGGCTCTATCATGTTGGGATTATTGTAAGAGAAGTCTACACTTCAGCCTGCAAGCTACCTCTGCGGAGGCAGCATCAGGACCAAAGGCCGTTGCTTAGTTTTCCTCTGCAAATGGTGCCTCATAATTTTTTATTCTGTGGGCAGCTATACATGGCAGCGCTCTATTAATAATTTTTTCTGCAGCTAAGCACAGTGAAGGACTGCAGATCTCGCCGGATGAAACGTCTGTATAATACTTCTCTGAGGCTGTTCTTTAACACGCCTGTCCTCGCTGATGTCATCTTCAAAATACAAGGTATGGTACCTCTGCTCGTGGGCACTGCTGCCCCTCCAGCTTTGCCCTCTCTGCAGGAAGGTGGGAAATGGAGGTGGCTATATTTTACTTTTTTGTCAGAACTAATATCAGGGAGACCTTATTGCTTGAAAGGAGGTTGTAGAAAGGTGGGGTTTGGTCTGTTCTTCCTAGTGGCGAGTGATAGGATGAGGGGAAATGGATTTAAATTGTGCCAGGGGAGGTTCAGGTTGGATATGGGGAAGAATTTCTATACTGAAAGGGTTGTCAGCCATTGGAACAGACTGCCCAGGGAGGGGGTTGAGCCACCGTCCCTGGAGGGGTTTAAGAGACGGGTGGATGTTGTGCTGAGGGACTTGGGTTAGTGGTGTTGATAGGGCTGGGACAAAGGTTGGACTTCATGAAGTTCTCTTCCAGCTGAAACTGTTCAATGTACCGTCAGCAAGTTCGCTGATGGTACGAAACTGGG
>NW_009730065.1:35535-41356 GCF_000703405.1 Apaloderma vittatum | reverse complement strand
ACTGGGTTTTAGCTCAAACCCAGGACAGAAACTCAGCTTCAGTGCTGATGCATGTTTAGTCCTTTTTTTCCCCTTTTTTTTACTTCAGTGTAAAGATATATTTCATTTAAGATTACTTCAGCTGATAACCTTTCAAAAAATATCAGGTTTAAGTGCTTTATCCACTCGGATGTGGGAGATGAAGAAGGAAAGAATGAAGAGAGCTGAAATGTGGTGCAAGTAATTAGAAGGTTGCTTACATCTACTTTCATCACGTGGCATGGAAATTGTCTTACAGCATCTGTCAGAGGTGATCACAGCTGATTTTCGATGGCATGTTACACCATATTGTTAGAGGAATATCTTGTGGATTGTATCACTCTTAGGCAGCGCAGGGGTCAAAGGAATGATCTGTACAGAGGGCAATGGAAGCATATTTCTGAAGTTATTTAACATGCTATGAACTGAGACAGCAGTTTCTATTTCTCATTCAGCAGCAGATAATACAGAGCAGGGTGAAACATGGAATAATGAATGCTAATTTACAAAGTTTTGACTTGAGGGACTTGACTCTTCTATCAAAGACAGTCGCAGAAGTTACTAGTTAATGAGAAGTGATGGGACTTGAAGTGGTGTTTGAAAGAACTGTGGGAACAAAGAGACACAAACTCCATTTAAAGAGCCGATGGCAGTTTGGGGAGATGAATTATGGGAACACGAAAGGTCTGATGTTTGAGGATATGAGAGGAATATTTTTCGGTAAAACTAATTGGTTCTGATAGATTAGATAAATGAGATCTTTTAGAGCTTTCTTGAATCTGAAGAGAGCTGTTATCTACAAGGAAATATGATTGATGGAGATGAATATTAGAAATCCCATTTTTAAAGTTAACTTCCTTTTTTAAGACGCTTGTGGAACAAAAAGAAGCAAACTCATAACTTTGTTGTTCTGAATTATATATCCTTTTGTGATACAAATATAATGGATAGGATTAAGAGCACCCTTGTTCCTTTTTGAAATGCATTCTGACCAATGCCAGGTTGGATGTAGGAAGACACTTGCTTTCAACTTTAAAAATAGTTGTACAGGAAAACCAAGAATCATATCAGCTTATGTCTGTTCTTATTTTACCTCTACCAATTCAACTGTCCTCAGGCTTTTAAGAGATTTATAACTAGACACTTGAGAAATGCTAGTAAAATATGCAGTGAAACAAGAATAATAATTACCATGAGAGCAACAGTGAAAAGGTTTGTTGCCAGTTCCACAGACGTCAACTAATCAAAATAATTTAAGTCTTGGACACAATTCAGAAAGGCCATTTATATAATGACTCCAAGTGAACTGTCTAGCTTAGGAGCTCTTCTCTCTTGCTAATTTATCAGCTTTTGTTCTGGGAAAACAGAAGATGCTGCTAGTAGTTTTAAAGAATTTTGTAGTAAAGACCAGAGATGAAATGTAGAGCTTTTATTAGGTAGACGTGTGATTTTTCTAACTGATGGAGGGGTAGTTTTTGCTTCTCATCTATGTCGTACTTCGTTGACAGTAATAATAGCTGTGTTCCACATCCCTCTTTCTCAGAAATTCCTTTCTGCAAAGATCAGTGATGGCCTCAAATGACAGAGATGGTGTTGATGGAAAACATCCTTTCCATCAGCTTGAAACATTCCCTAATTACACTCATTATTTCATAGAACCTCTCATCTGAAATGTCTTTAGGGTCCCTCCACTCCTCAACTGAAAGTATTCACACCAGAGTAGGATATGGTATCCTGGGTTGCATCAAGAAGAATGTGGCCAATAGGTCAAGGGAGGTCATCCTCCACCTCTATTCTGCCCTGATGTAGCCATATCTGGAATCCTGTGCCCAGTTCTGGGCTCCCCAGTGCAAGAGAGACAGGGAACTACTGGAGAGAGTCCATAGGAGGGCAACCAAGATGACTGGGTGACTGGAGCATCTCTCTTGTGAGGGAAGGTTGAGAGAGATGGGGCTTCTCAGCCTGGAGAAGACTAGGAGGAGACCATACCAATGTTTGTAAATATCTGAAGGATGGGTGCCAGGAGGATGGAGCCAGACTATTTTCAGTAGTGCCCAGTGACAGGACAAGGGGCAATGGGCACAAGCTAAAACACAGGAAGTTTCATCTAAATATGAGGAAAAACTTCTTTACCGTAAGGGTGACAGAGCTCTGGAACAGGCTGCCCAGGGACGTTGTGGAGTCTCTGTGTCTGTCTCTGTGTCTGGAGACTTTCAAAATACAGTTGGATGCAATCCTGTGTAATGTGTTCTAGGCAATTCTGCTTTAGCAGAGGAGTTTGACTACATTATTCCTAGAGGTCCTTCCAACTCAGATGATTCTGTGAATCTGTGGACTGTTCGTAAAATTAGTGACTCTTGGACCAGAGCCCATCCTCCAGGCCTTTGCTACAAGAAAGGTCAGCTGGAGCACTGAGTTTCTTCTACATGAAGCTTAAGACTGAAATTCAATGTGACTTCACCACAACCACATGAAAAATTGAAAGTTGAGTACTGTGTATACCATAGTACTAGGCAGTGCAGCCTAATAGACTAGGGACTTTGTCCAAGAAATACTCATTGCTTTGCTCAAAACATAAGTCACAAGTAGTTTAATACTGTACATGTGTTAACTTTAAAACCAAACAAATAACAAGCATTTTTTTTAATCCATTGTGTAACTTATATGAAGAGTTGCACTGATATCAAGCAGATTATCTCCAAAGAGGAGTGGCTACAATGCCATGCTTATACAACATACGAAACATTTTAAAAATAAATAGTACCTTATGTTGCACAGTAGCAAAGGTAGTAGAGACAGACACTGTCCTAACATTCCGTCAGCAATGACAGGCTTAGTGCAGATTGTATAACACAATTATAAAGAACAGGAAAATTACTTGGGTAACAGTATACCTGAGGGAAAAAAAGGTTTTGGGATGTAATGGAAGGGAAATAGATTTGTTTATTTTGCTCTGTAGCTATGGATTCTATAACATAGAAAAGAAACTAAAGAAATAAGCAATTTTGTGCTCTCCTCTCAGAATTTGTATACTGTTGCACATGCTAGACACGTTTCCTAAGAGGTTGTCAGCTTTGAAAAATCAACTGAGAAATACTAAATTTGCAGGTGAAGCAAAGGTGAGAGGATTAAAAGCACGTTGGAGGTTTGGATTCAGGATGATCATGACAAATGAGAGAGCATTCTGAAAGAACTAGAATCCAATTCTATGTGAAAATCTGCAAGAGTGTGCTCCTCAGAATAGTGTCTGCATCATTACAGGAATGAGAAACGATTTGCGAGATAGAGGATTCATATAAGAGGTTTTAGAGCCTAAAATGGATCTGAAGAAGAAGAATATGAGGCTGTCTGTTCTCTTCTGAGCTCATGCAGCCTCAACAAAAATGCTGCATCCAGCCTTGCATGTTGCAGTTTGGGAAGGATGCAGGCCAGCTAACTAGACCAAAGGAGAGGACAAAGAAGGTGTAGCAAATGTGAGCTACATGTCCAGAAAGTGCAGAAAAACGTTAAAGGGCCTTAGCTAGTGAAACAGGCAGCAGACTGAAGTGGAACACAAAAATATTTTTCAGGTGCTTAAAAAGTAAAGGGAAATGCAATTTGTTCTCCCTTTCCATTGTGGATAGGCTAAACAGTGCTGGGCTTAGATGGCAGCAAGGAAAATGAGAGTACAGGGTTAGGAAAACCCTTGTGACTGTATGAGCAGTTAACCTCTACAGCAAATTGTCTAATGACGTGGAAAATCTCCACTGGTAGAGATACTTGAGAATGTATTAAACAAATGTCTGGCAGGAATATCTGAAGTATAATTGAGCCTGCTTCTACTCAGAGAGATGCAGTAGATTTCTTGTTGCTCGATTTTCTAGGTTTTCTGTGAAATACATAAAAAGATACTTACTTTGTCTTTCTCCAGAGAGTCATTTATGTTTCCAGATCATTTTAGTTTGAGGCATTTTGGTTGATTCTAGTGTTAAATAACTAGTGCAGGCCGAATCTTGACTGTTCTTGCACAGATGGACTGTGACTGAGGCACAGGAATACATGTATTCACACTGGAAATGAACAGATTGAGAGCAAAGATTAGTTGGAAAAGTTGCATTTCATAGAATCACAGAATATTAGAGGTTGGAAGGGACCTCTAGAGATCATCTAGTCCAGCCCCCCTGCCAGAGCAGGATCACCTACAGTAGGTCACACAGGAACGCATCCAGGTGGGTTTTGAAAGTCTCCAGAGAAGGAGACTCCACAACCTCCCTGGGCAGCCTGTGCCAGTGCTCTGGCACTCTCACTGTGAAAAAGGTTTTCTGAATGTTTTTGTGGAACCTCCTGTGTTCTAGCTTGTGTTTGAGATGATATCCTGACATCCAGGAGTGAAGTATGGGCTTTTGCTGGTAGAATCTTTTGAAACAAAACTGAGCAATAGTTTTTATTTGGTTTAGAAGAAAATATTTGGAAAGTTTTATTATTGGATTATTACTGACTGGCTTTATAAGGTTAACCTACTGAAATACTGAGAAGATGTCTGTCATTCTATCAATATTGAATGAGAGAAACATAATGTCCACAAATGGAGGAAAGCATAACAGTATTTCCTTCCAGAAGAAATTATCACAGCAGCACCTTAGGAAAACTTGTGGAGATTTATTGCTATTACCCTTTGGTTGTCACTCTGTTTGCCTTTTGTTCTATTTTTAAAATGTCAGCTGTGACTGTCTGTGTCCATATATACTGACAAAAGGGCCTTAGGGTAAAGTTCAGGTTCCCCTGGGCCAAAGAACTTTGCCACAGTCTTGCATGAGATCAAAACTTTGTCTTCAGTCTTTTCTTTTTCTCCTCATATAGTAGTGGGAACTTTCTTCATTTGTGTTCTTGCCTTCAGAACAGTAGCTGGAAGTCCGGGGACTTTATGAAACCTGAGACTCATGGGAATTTTTCTTAAAGTAAAAAGAAATAAATCAGAACTGGAGCCATATTATATGAATGGGCTTCTGAGAGCTGGTTAGACCTAGTGTCAAGTGCCTTGGGCTTATTCGTGATATGATCTGATGCTGGAACTCAAATGTTCAAAGCTGCCAGACGTGTTAATGCCTTTCCCTTAGAATAGTAAATAATGGATATGTTTGTGACTGTCCTTCAGATGCTCTGAATTCCAGGTTGTGTAATCACCCTGAGCTTCAGGCTTGAGAATTAAAGCACATACTGCAATTACTCCTCTGGGATAGTTGTTGTCTTGTTGCACAAGAATTTCATTGCTTTTGTGGCTCAGACAGTCCTGAAGTATTAAGCACTTTAAATAACAAATAAAATAATTGAATTCATATTTTATTTAGCAAGTGTGGTGCATTGTATCATCCAGAACGTTTTTGATTGAACTCACATTCTGTGCTGTATCATTCGGCACCACCTCTGGCCCTGAATCCAGGCAGCTGCCCTGGCTCCCAACCTTTACCTGGCAAAGATCCTCTTTGAGAAAGCCAGTGTTTGCAGGGACTACAGAACGGGATGGAGCAGCTGCAAATCACTGCACATGCATCTTCTAGATCCATTAGAATTTGATCACCTGAGAACTTAAGAAAACCCTAATCTTTCATGCATTAGATTTAAAATTTGTTTTTATTTGAGGGGCTGGCTGATTCAGCATTTGTTGGGTCTGGCCCAAAGCTGAGAGAGATGAAGTAAACATCTTTCTTTACGGATATATTTAGCTTATTTGCGTAATTACCATTCCTTCCACAAACATTTATCATAGAATAGAATCATAGAATGGTTAAGGTTTGAAGGGACCTTGAAGATAATATAAGTCTAA
>NW_009730065.1:0-35507 GCF_000703405.1 Apaloderma vittatum | reverse complement strand
CAGTTTGCTGAAAGCCCCGTCCACCCCGGCCTTGAACACTGCCAGGGATGGGGCATCCACAGCCTCCTTGGGCAACCTGTTCTAGTGCTTTACCACTCTCATGGAGATTTTTTTCCTTTAATTTAAATCTACTTTCTTGCAGTTTCAGGCCTTTGCCCCTTCTCCTGTCGCTACAGGCCCTCGTAAAAAGCCCTTCTCCAGCTGTCCTGTAGGCCCCTTGCATGTACTGGAAGGCCGCTATTAGGTCACCCCAGAGCCTTCTCTTCTCCAAGCTGAATAACCCCGGCTCCCTCAGCCTGTCCACACAACAGAGGTTCTCCTACTCTGGACATGCTCCAGCAAATCCTTGTCTTTTTTGTACTGTGGGCTCCAGAACTGGACGCAGTACTCCAGGTGGGGCCTTACCAGAGCAGAGTAGAGGGGGAGAATCACCTCCCTCGACCTGCTGCTCACACTCCTTTTGATGCAGCCCAGGACACAGTTCATTTTTCGGGCTGCAGGTGCACACTGCCAGCTCATGTTGAGCCTCTCATCAACCCAAGTCCTTCTTCTCAGGGCTACTCTGAATCTGCTCTGCGCTCACCCTGCATTTGTGCTTGGGATTGCCTCGACCCAGGAGCAGGACCTTACACTTGGCCTTGTTGAACTTCATGAGGTTGGCCTGGGCCCACCTCTCAAGCCTGTCAAAGTCCCTCTGGATGGCATCCCTTCCCTCCAGAGTGTCAGCCACTCTACAGAGTTTGGTGTTGCTGGCAAACTTACTGAGGGTGCACTCTATCCCACTCTCCATGTTGCCAACGAAGACGTTAAACAACGCTAGTCCTAGTGCCGATCCTTGTGGGACACCACTCTTCAATGGTCTCCATTTGGACATTGAGCTATTGATTGCAACTGTGAGTGTGACCATCTAGCCAATTCCTTATCCATTGAGTGGTCCATCCATTAAACCCATATCCTTCCAGTTTAGAAACCAAGATTTCATGTGGGACAGTGTGAGATGCTTTGTTGGAAGGCATAGCTTTTGGGCTTGAAGGAGGTGATCCTTAAATATTAACCAACTTTCCTGGGCCCCTCTCTTACAGTGCAGTTTTCTTTCTCAGTTATAGGGCAGATTTTCTTTCTTGCACTTTGATGATACTAAACAATCTTTATTTAAAGCTTTTCCATGTCTTTTCTAAATCTATCGTTTTATTCTTCATCTTTAATCATCCTTTGAACTCTTTGTTTTCTATAGTTTATTGAGGTCTTCTCAAGAAAAAAGAAACCAAAACAAATACAAAAAGACCCAACCATTTTTCCTCCTCAGAGACTAGCAGCTAAGTGTGTCAGTATGTTCATCTTTTGAAAATGAACCAGAATCTGAGTGCTTCTCAAGCAGATCTAAAATCTGGGCAGCTTTTTCCACTATCACTATTCAAGCCAGCAGGAGTGAGGAATATAGCAAAATCTACACACTGTGGTTATGTGTCTCGCAACTTAATGCACAGCATTTGTAGCACCCAAGGAGGGTCTTGCTTAGTAGTTAGTGAGATACATAATGAAGATATTAATCTATGAATGGCATTTAGTGAGAGAACTTGGAGTAAATTCTTTTCCAAAGGAGATCATGAGAGTGCTTGAATAGGACGTGATCTCTGAAAGCCTGAGTTAATGAACCCACCTCCATCGTGTCTAGTTGTGCTTCAGGCTCATACTGCAATATCTTCTGCTTCTTGTTATGCTGTTCATTAAAATAACTTCTTCGGACCAGACAATGAGCATGCATTGACGTGTACTGCACTAATAGAAGTATTTTTCTTACTTACTAACCAGTATTACTGGTTTGATATATTCAAAACCCTGCATGTATGTTCTTAGATCGTTCCAGCAAATGGGTGGTTTCAACCTATAGCATCCAATTCTTTCTCCCTTTTTTCTGTTTTTCTGATGGAATGATTTTTTTTTTCCCAAAAACTTGGAAATGCATTCTGTCTTTGGGATTATGCTTGACAATAATGTGTATCTAAACCATTCTGACCTGGAAGAAGCCTCTTTGCATCTCCTATGATGTATGGCAGTTTCATGAAAATGCTATGTAGTTCTGTGACATAATTTGCTAGGTAAAATGACTCAATTCTTTTCAGGCAGGAAAGCTGGCAATCTGGGAACATGCTTTCAGATTTCAGTTTTGCCAGGTATATATGATTATGAGGAGGTATGATGCTTCTGGATGGAGAAACATCAGTTTTATTCCAGAGCTGTGTTTAAATCTATTATTTAGATAGCAAATCATCCAGTCTGCTCAGAAACACCTTTGGAAGGGAGGTTCATACTACTAATGGAAACCAAGCTATGACACATACACATTTTTTCTGCTTTGTGCATGAAAAGGGAAGTCTTTCTGTGTTAAAAGCTGATGCCTAAAATTCCCCTCTCTGTATATCTGCCTCTTGCTCAAAAATTAAATACTATAATTTGGAGAAGATACAGTTTTTTATATGTACATAAAAGAATGTCTTTCACAAGTTTGAGTTAGTGAAAGATCTTGAAAACAAATCAAGAAAAGAGACTGTAGCTTGTGCTTTTTTTAGGAATTGCTGTCCTCGCTTTTCTCTGTTTGGGGCAAAAGCAAAAATCTTGTGTTCTAAAATGATTGTTAACACCTTTTTTTAAAAAAAGCAAAAGAAAACAAAAAAAAAACAAACAGAAAAGATCTCCAGCTAATTCTACCTTCTACAATATTTACTGACTCGATTGGTGGTTTCATTGCAGTCTGTATTCC
Organism: Apaloderma vittatum; assembly: GCF_000703405.1. NCBI lineage: Eukaryota > Metazoa > Chordata > Aves > Trogoniformes > Trogonidae > Apaloderma > Apaloderma vittatum. The sequence continues at coordinate 32,746 of NW_009730065.1, read as the reverse complement.
CGTTTTGGAATTCCGAGGGGAGGGTATTTTGCTCTTTCATTACCATATCTGTGCAGTTGATGGATGGTGGTCATTCTTTGCTATTTCCCATGAATTATTACTTCTGTCCACGACAGTGGATATAACACAAGAAAAAGGAAAAAATCATTTTCTTACCTGTAATTTTGCCTTCCCTCAGTATTGATTTACTACTTAGTAAAGACTTTTCCTATAATAAAATGGTAATCTGCCTTACATTTGTGTGGCATAGAATTCCTGGGGTTTGGGATTTGTTTGAGTGAAGTCAAGAGTGAGGATCACATGAGGTTAAGCTTTCACAGATTGGCACTTTGCTGTGTTCTTTATGCGCTCAGTTCAAAGCTGCTGTTTGTGGATAAGTTCTGTGTGTCTTCTGCTGTGGAAGCCTGCTTCCAGGAAAGCTCCATTGGTCAATCAGTGTATTAAAACTCAAATAGCAGGTTTTGAAAAAAGAGATAGAATTGCATAAGCCTCTACTCATCTAAGTCATTCTCGTAACACTTGAATTTGCAAGTGGAAAACCCATCAAAAGAGAAAACAAAAGATCAAAAAAGAGAACCAATTTAGCTTCTTTCAATATGAATATGCTATGAAGAAAATTATGCATCTCAACATTAGACATATGAAGGATTTTGATAGTATTAATCCAACCTCATTATATGCCTAACTTGGTGCTATTTCATTTTCATTGTTTGAAAGCAGTCTTTATGAGGAGAAAAAAAAATAAGCTCATGGCAGTGAGATTGTAGGAAATAATGTAGTCGAAACATCCTATGTTTTAATTGAAAATTCTTCTTTAATTTCTTTTTTATTTTATTTAATACTTTTTTTCCGTATTTGCATTTTGGAAATTAAGGACATTTAAAACCAGGCTGAATAACAGATGCCTGTCCAAACTGCTAAGTTAGGTTCCTACTTGACCAGTACTGCTAGTTGCTTATTTTGCTTTATTTTTTATATTTGAACCTGTGAAGAGCTGTTGATTTACTATCTGTTTCAGGCACAGAGAGAACATTTTGTTGTGTGGAGGATTCTTCCTTTAGTAAAGGCTAGCAGGAAAAGCTTTGACTGAAATTACTTAAGCTGATGAGTAGCTCCATATTCATGTTACGTTTAGTTTTTGAATGGCCTCTGAGTGAAAAAAATGGAAAAATTCACAACCCATAGAATTTTCATTGTTAAAGGAATTGTTGGTTGTTGTTTTCTTTTCCCTTGGCTTTCTATTCATTGTCCCAGGGGCTACCTTAAATTATTTATTTCAAAGATTCTTGCTTCATCCTGTTAGCCGTTTGTGCTAAAGTTGTATTGACATAAATATCTGCATAAATCCCAGTTCAAAAAATACTAAGTTGAGGGAATTGTTACAGAACCAGCTGCCAGTTGACATCCTGTTACTGGGGAGGCTGGCATACACCGAGCATTTTTCCCTTTCTGCCTGTTTTGTATAGGCAGCTGAGTTGGCCAGAAATTGCATTTCATATAGTAAAGAGTGGAAAATTTGGCCAGATATTCTAGACAGCCTGAGTATCATTGACTCCTCATTAATTATTTAGCATGGCTTTGCTCACCCACTATGATCATTGCTCATACAGAAAAAAATCAGGAATCTGACTAGATTTTAAAGAAGCATAGAAGCACCATAACACCCCAGTGCATGTGAGAAATCAATGGGAGAAACTAAAGGTAATACAATAGTTGTCTAATATTAGCATAGGTTCTATCTTGTCAAAGGCTATCACTTGGCATAGTCAGAGGCATACTAATCACTGATTTTTTTTCACTTTCGATTATAAAGGTAAAATTACATATTTTTTAAAGCAATAATATTTTATTTTCATAATTGTTTTATTACTCCTTACTCACAATTTCCAAAAGTATGAAGAGCCAGAGGTTTTGGAGGGAGAGAAGGAGGTGAGGAGATTTTTTTTTTTATTTTTCCCCCCCTCTCAGCTGAAAAGATTAAGAAACACTATGCTTGGGTTTTAGGCATGTATTGCAATGCCAGGAGAACATTCTTTTTTCACTGATGTAATGGTGGGAGTTGTCGAGCAGAGACTTTAGACATTTCTGTTCTACACACTAGTTAAATCCAGGAATTTGATGGTACGAGAAACACAACACCTGTTTTATTAGGTTTCATATTTTCTAATATATTATTGCTGTATTCCTCAGGCAGTGGAATTTTTACCTAATGCGTGGAGTGAAGAGTGAGGATTTTATATAGACCTAGATTATAATTGGCAAATAAAATTTTCATGTGCAGCTAAGGCAGTGATTAATGCTTGACAGAGGAAACAGGAAGAAAGGGAGAGGGTGTCCATCAATACCTTTTAAAGGACAACAAGCCAATATGTTTGTGTTCAATTTTCAAAGCTCAGGATGATGACACAAGATGCATAGCTGTTAGATAGTAATGTATTTATGAGTTACACAGGTCTTTGTCATGAATGACATTGGAAGAAAAATAATAAAATTAGTTCTTCAGATGTAGTTTTGGTGAAACAGTGCTAAAGCATGTATTGTTCTGTCAAGATTATTTTTGCTTTTCCGTTCATTTGAGGGAGGGTAAAAGATCTGGTTCTTAAATGCATAGGTAAGCATCTAAAAGTGTGTCACGTTTTGGGCTTGGGGTCTTTTTGCTTTGACAAATCATATTGCACGTCTGAATTTGTCGATGTAAAGACATTGTGAGAGATAGCTGTAGGATATATCTGTTTTACAGGTGATGGACTTGAAAAACAGGCAATTATCGTTCAAAAATGTACACTAACCAACACAGGGCTTTGTATGGTAATGTTTGATGCTGAAATGTTGTATGGATCTCTAAATCAAAGTGTTCACAGTGATCTTACTTCGCTAAGTTAAGTTTGTTTGTTTGTTGGCTGGTTGTTTTAAAACAAAGTAATGACCAACAAAATGCTGAGGATTGACATCTCTGGACACAGTGAGAGCATTTGCTGACAAAATCACTCAGGATCCATTTGAGATTACATTTTAGCCACTCCAGACCTTTCTCAGAGCTGTCTCCTCCCCTCTTTTAGGTTTCAGTGCTGCCTGCAGTATACCCATGTACTGCTGCATGGATGGTGTAATGCAGAGGTTGGAAGGACCCTTGGTAGTAAAGTGACAGTAGTGTATTCAGCAAAGTATTCTCTTTCTCTCAGTTGTGAGAAGGTATTTAACAACTAAATCAAAATTGAATTGTGCTGTCATTTTCCTTAGAAAATGAGCTAGTGAAGTAACATTGTGTTGCAAAGTATAGACTGACTGTGCCTGTGCCTCTGGACAGCTATTATTCCAGTGCAGCTGAGGAAAAGCTACAGAGAATGGTTTGAGTTGGAAGAGACTTTTAAAGGTCGTCTAGCCTAACCTGTCTGCAACAGGCAGGGACATTTTCAACTAGATTGAGTTGCTCAAAGTCCTGTCCAACCAGGCCTTGAATGTTTCCAGGGATGGGGAATCTACCACCTCTCCAGTGTTTCACCATCCTCATTGTAAAAAAACTTTCTTTATATCTAGTCTGTATCTACCTTCCTTTACTTTAAAACCATTGCCCTTTGTCCTGTCACCGCAGCCCTGCTAAAAAGTCTCCTCATCTCTTTATAAGCCCCTTTAATTATGCCATTGGCCAATAGGATTATAACACCAACTTTTTTGAAGAGCGTAAAATGGAATAATGAGTTGCACTTAAGTCTGAAATGCAATTGTCACAAAACAAAACTAGTCTCTACAAGTTTTGTGTTCTGCTCCACTATTTTCACGAGAATTTCCTAAAGTTTTTATTATGTTCTTTACAGACTTCTAAAAACCTTGTTCTCAGTCATTTTTGATCCTTATAAAAGAACTTTGCAGTAATGAGAAACTTGGGGTTTAAATGCTCAGAAAATAACAATAATTGTTGTTTAACGGTATAGTATCTGACAACAACACATTAAAGCAGTTCTGATTCTGCATCCCTTAGCAATTTGGTTCTGGGTCACGTCCTTAAGCTCTGAACCTGCACATTGCTATTTAAAAATACTAGCAATGTGCAGTTAATACCAGTCAATTCAAAAGTTGGTGAAAATACTGTCAAAACTAACTGACTTGCTAATAAGCACTAATCTTCAAATCTAATTCATCTAACTTAAGTAACTCTTATCTAACAAGACTAAACTAATAGAATGTCCTAGAAACTGGTACCTCTATAATAATTTTAAGGATTCTCTTCCTTCCTCCACAACCTGATATATTAAACAACACCTCTTATGATATTTGCTTTAAAAGTGGACCAATAGAAAGTCTGCCTGTTTAAATCATAGAATCGTCATTGAATCATAAAACAGTTTGTATTGGAAGGGGCCTTTAAAGGTCTATCTAGTCCAGCCACCCCTGCAATGAGCAGGAATATCTTCAGCTAGCTCAGGTTGATTATTATGACTTCATCATCGTGACTGTCTTGGGGAAAATGCTAGTTTGCTAGGTGAGCACCAGTGTTATAAGGTGTATTATTCTACCTGTACTGGACTAGAACTGTGACATTTGTTCCCATAATTATGCAGACTTAAGATGTTGTACTTTGGAATTTGAGGTAAAGCTTCTGGATGAAGCTTGTCAGTATGCTTACCTCTCCTTTACATATACGACATGTGTATGCACACCCACACACAAAAACATCAGCCTAGGTTTTCCAGGAAGACCTCAGTTACCACTGTACACTATTCACATATTTAGCTCTCCATATCCCAAAAATGCTCTGCAAAGAACACGGTAGTGATATTTTGTGTTGCTTTGAACAGCAGAATCATTATCTGTCTCCTGTGGCATTTTCAAGCTCTGCCACAGAAATAGGTAAAGGTAGAGCTGGATTCTCCTAAGACAATGCACTACAGTCCATTGACAAACCAGAGGGATGAGATGTTACAGGAATGTCTGGTTTAACATGTTAAGGACTTGATCAGCATTAAGTTAGCCATCACACATTTGTTCATCTGTTTTCTTGCAAGGTTTTTGTATTATCAAACTGTGCTGCTATAGGTGCTGTCTAATCACAAAGGAATGCAAGAGGGTTTCTATTTATTTGTATATATGTAAATATGTTCAAACAAAGTTACTGAAAAGCAGGTCTTCACAGACACTATAATTCAGATTTTGATACCATAACACACTGTAAGAACATGTATTTATAAAATAAATAAAATTTAATTATATGTAAAAGTTTTAAATTGGTCAGAAAAATGTTGTAAGGATGCTAAAACTTCATTTTTCAGAAATGTCAGCTAGGACCTCTAAAATACTTGTGCTGTAAAGAGTGTTGGAGCAGCGGGCATTAGTGAGGGCAAATGGAAGGGAAGGGAAAAAGAAACTGACAGGTAAACGAAATTATACTTCTTGAAGTGTCCCTTGATTTTCATTAAAAGAAAATAATTAGCAATGAGGGTAGTAGAATAGATAGGAGGAAGTGAGCTGGATACTTACAAGCAGGTAAAGATTTTCTTCAGAGGCTTTACTGACTAGAATACCCTCTTTAGTGAATACTACTTTGGCAAAAGCTGGGGAATGTAAATTTAGCAAAAACTCCAAAAGACGAGGTATGGATATTAGTTTTGCTCTTAAAGACTTGGGCATCTTTATTTAATTTAGTAAATCATACCCAGGATCTTTTTGTTTTCTTTATGAATAACACATCAGTCTTCCTCAGTTTGAGTAATCCACCACAGAAAGACAGGCAGAATTTTTTATTGTCTTGTGTCTTAGTGGTAGGTCTTTGCGGTTTTTCTAAAGTGCCCTGGCAAGGTTTGTCTAATCTGTGATGTGATCTGTACAAAGGCGAAGGTTTCTGAGTTACCTGGGCTGCCTACAATAATGAGTTGCACATTTGTGCAAAAATAACAAAACTCTTTTATCTGGAATATGCTACCTGTGTAGATCTAGCTCATGGACAGATTGATCAGAATGTCAATCTGTTTCGCATTCTTAAACATTAACTTTGCTTAAACTCTCTGAAGTTAGTATCAGGTTTTGTCTAGAGAGGATGAATCAAACTGGAGGATGACCTTCTGTGCTTGGCTTCTGTTGCTGGTTATTTCTTTTTATATTAATAATGTTGATGTCAACTGTGGGCACTGTTTGCTGCAGAGAATCCCAAGCTGTGAAGAATGGTTAGGACATTGCTCAACAAATTTAATTAGTTTCTCCTCTTGAAATGGGCAAGGTGGTCATCAATATGCATCGGAAAGTATAGCACAGTACAATAGTAATCTCTGAAAGGTCAATGTTTTATCCTTTTTCTGTGCTATCAAGTTCTTTACACATCAATACAAATGATCGTCATAACTGATTATCAAAAAACTCCTATTGCAGAGAAGAAAAATTATGTCATTTAGGAGAGGGAGATTTTTTCCTGAAAATAAGGAAACTAATGAGAAGTTAGTTAATTCTAATTAAGTCTGTGAAGCATAATGAAAATGCAGGTATCATTTCTGTTTGTTTTCTTTTGGCCATTCACTATGTACACATCTGGTCTTTCCTTACTAAGAAACTTTTTCAACTAGAAAGTTTTTAGAAGTCACATTTCACAAAAGAAATGTCAGTTGCTCTGGCATAGCTTGGAATGCCCTTTGGGGATTTTCCAGCTCAGGCTGGTGGTGCCTTAAGCTTACGGTCAAGCTTATTTTTCAAGAGGATTGATGGCTGGGGGCTGTTAGGAAATTGCTTTCTTCTTTTTCCCCAGTACAGGGTACAGAATCACCTGCTGTTTAGAGTAATTTCCCATAAAGTACCTTTGGAAATCTAGATGAATAATGGGCGGGGAAGAAAAGGATTTTACACTGTGTGTAAATCAAGGCTTTTTTCATCATAATGAAATTGTGAGTATATTGGTTCTTTTCCGCAGCATGTGAACTTAAGGCCTGGCTGCTAGGTCTGTTCCTACATTTCAGTTGTAGCCTTCATATTCTTCAATGTATCATGTACAGTAATAAGTAGCATTTATAAGTAACGTTGTGACTACAAAGAATTAGGAATGTCCTCTAACATGTTATCTTTAAAAGATAGAAGTCATCTTAGTCTTTTTTTTCCAACCCAGAGCAACTCTAAACATGAAAAGGATAAATAATAACTGCTAACAACCTTTTTCTTTCATAATAAAGGTCAAATTGTATCTTTTTTATTTTTGATGGGAAAAAAATGATGTTATTTGGTGAACATGTTAGTTACACTGGTCAGAGATAGACTTGGCAAAAGCCATCTGCATCTTGTTTGAAGTCAAATTTAGCCATCAGCAGTTGATAAATAATTAAATTGTAGAAAGCACTGTTTATTTCAGCACGTATTGGTAAATCTCTGTTACAGCATTATAGAAAAAAACCATATACATGAACAAAGGCATGAATGTGTAGTTCACAGGTTTCCAAGACAGCAGATAATTATTATTGCTTATTTAAAGCTAGTTAAAGAAGTGGGAATTGTAACCACAAGGTGTATTAGTCAACATTTCTGCAAAGTTTGATTATTCAGTAGGCCAACAAATCTACAAAGCGGAAAATGAGGCAAAAGATGATTTGTTTAGATTTTTTTCTATATATGTTTGCCTCTTCCATATACAGTATGGGGAGTGTTACAAAAGGCAGGATTTGTTGCTGTCATTGATATCTTGATTAAGCGTTGCCAACATGTGACGGCAAGGAAAGAGTAAAATTTAAAGGATATATTTCCTCGTAGGTTTCTTCCTGGCAGTGAAGCAAGGGTCTTAGCGCAAGATTAAAAGTACAAATAATACCTACATGCTGTGGAAAGGGATAAAAGTGTCAACTATTGAGCCAGATACTATCTTCACTTTTTAAAGTTTAATTTTCACTGAACTCACCTCACCAGTAGTTAGGGAAAAAAGCTGAAAAAAATCAGTTCCTCTGATAAGTCTTCAAACTATATATCCTGCCACATTTATGGGACTACTGGGATGTTTAGAAGAAAAGATTAATGATTTTCTGCTGCAGAGGGTTTGAGAAAGGAGAGGTACTATGTTGTGCTTGTTCTTTGAAGGGTGGTTCTGACTAGAATCTGATTCCTGTTTGTTTTAGTTTAGGTGAGATCATGGCCAGTTTGCAGAGGTACAGAGCTGAGCTTCTGGGAGCAGTATGCACAGGTGCTTCTGGTATGATGGCAGTGTATCATTAAACTGGTTAATAAACTTTGATAACGCCTCCCTGCAGCATGTTCCACTGAGAGCAATGGTTGAAAGCTGAGCCAGTAGTTCAGAGATGGCCATTATTAGGTCAGCTGTGAAATCACCCTGACGTAGTAATTCTCCTTGCAGCTGCACATCTGCCCAGGCAGGGAGCTCCTCAGTCTCTCTACCTGTGCCCTGCTGCGCCATGGTCACAGACTCTCTGAAGGGCTTGCAGCAGTTTTAAGAGGAAGAACTTGGAGCAGACTTAAAAACAGGTAAAGGAAACTGCAGGGAGCAAGTAGGAATCTTCTAAATGGTTAGAAGCCCTTCCTTTTCTCTGGATACGTTTGCTCACAAACGCATCTCAAAGATAAAATATTCTGGAAGCCGCTGAACTCTATCGAAAGACCTGTTGGCATCGTGGTCTGTGTACTTCCTCTTTTGCACCTTCAGTGTGCTAAGTAGGATGAATTGAAAAAGCATGGATCTTGAAAGAATAAAAAATATGCAGCCACAGTATTGTGTGGGGAATAGTAGAGAGCTGTAAGCATGGAAAACTCAGAAATAACTGTGGGCAGGGCTAGCATAGGATGCTTCCTGGGATGGGAAGAAGGTGGTAGGAGTTCTCAAGAAAGGGCATTTTTGATACCTCTGGCAACAATGTGGAAAATGCACAAGAAACAATGTTGGAGGTTAGATTTTTAGCAGCTGTACTTTACAATTCAAACTGTTTGGAGTGGAGGCTTCTTGGCTAAAGTAAATAATAGAAAAGAAATGAGATGAGCACAGTAAAAACAATCAATACATTCAGTAACAGCAGAGGCACACATAATTAGTGCATGTCCACCATGTGCACTTGACTCTGCACAGACAGCTGAAGCTGACACAAGAGATTTTAGGGAGCAGTCTGGTGTCAGGCATACTGTTAATTCCCTTAGATTAATTCTTTCACCTTCTGAACCTTCATTGACCATGTCATCTGCTCCATCTGGCAAAATCTGCACTGCTGATTGTAGAGAGACTGTTTGAGCATGCTTTTGTTTTGCTTTTTCCATTGTACTTCACGGTTTATCTAATGGCTTATTGCCAGGTGCTAAACCTAGAGGCAGAAAAATATGGATAATAACATGGCAGAGACTGTGAAAATGAAAATCCATGTCTGCTGTGTGAAATCTACATTAAGATATTCGGAGGAATATGATAAATTATTGCTTTTTTTCATTTACCTTTCTGTATATACTTTGTTTCTGTAGATGTCCTGGGAAGGACTATGCCAGAACTTTACTGGCTAAATTACACAACTGATTATCTGTTTGAAAACTTCTCATTCTACAGTTAACACTCATCACACATCGTGGATACATATGCCTTGGTCTAAGATTCATGAAAGGAATTTTAAGGGTAGAAGAGTTTTACAAAAGTATCATTTCTCTATCCCAATGTTTAGATACACTTCAGATTGCTTCTGATCCTACGATACCAAAGGGAAGCTCTATGTGTCCCCAAGTTGCACAACACATAATTCAGAAAGGCAAGAAGAGGAGAAAGGCAAGAAGCAGTTATATGACAAGGGTAACCCTGCATCATGGTGTGCTGGGGACTGGGCTGGTTTGGGCTTGCAGCAGTGCTTTGTGTAAACCAGCAACTGGTCTTAGCAGCTCCCTTTTTGTATCTCCGGTTACTTTTGTTCTCATAATGTCAAACGCGTACCAGGAAGGTACCAGCTTAGTGATCAGCAGATGACAGATGTTTGGTTTGGAAGTCTCAAGTCAACCATCTTTGCTGTGAACTTTGTTACAGCACTTGTTTACCATGAGTAATAGGACAGAACCTTTGCAATATGAATTCTTCTTTCCAGTACTACAAAATGCAAAAGGACAGTAGTATTATAATTCCATCGCATATTTTGGTTTTTTATCACATTTCTTATTATTGTGTTATTTTATAAAATGGGACAAAGTCTTTTTTAAAGGTTACTATCACATTTTGCAATCAGCATAATCTCAATGTGGAAAGGAAATAAAAATAATGCATTTTATTATTGTGTGATTAGCCCGAGTTGTCCACCCACAGCTTAGCTAAATCATGAGTATCTTGCACAACACAGTACAGAATAAGATTAACGAAGGAAACACCTACCTCAAACTAAGGCTCTACTTTCTTGCTTCAGCAATGTGTGTGTCTTGAAGACAGAGAACAGGCCAGGCAGCTTTAGACTGTTTTAGCTTCTCATTTGTAGAGTGGTCTCACCCTGGCTTCAGTCCTTGTGAGCATCTTGGTAGACACATTGTTTTCAGTAGGCTTTCTTATCTGAATAGCAGTTATTTCTGTGAATAAGCATTAGTAGTGGTGAGCTCTTAATCAGTCCTGTAGTTGCCAAGTGTAAATAATGCACAGGGTGTGCTGCATGAAGTTATGCTGCCCTCAGCATCACTGTGAAACTCCTGTTGCAAGTGGGCAAGGCAACACCCTGGCTTCCATGACTTGATTTGCCCTTTTTACCTTTTTAGAGTTTTCTAAAGTGATGCTTAATCTAAACATTAGTTGAAGCCTTCCCTAAGATGGAAGGATTGATTTGAGCTATTAATCAATGATGAAAAGAAAAATAGGCCTTTGGCTTTCTCCACCATCATGCAGGATCCTTTCTGTTTCCTGTTGATTCTCTTGATTGTTTTGGCTGGATTGAAGTTTTGAATGTGTGTCATCTGTGGACAATAACAAGTCCAGATGCAAACTGAAAGTTTCTTGTTTTGAACTTGGGTCTGACCTGCTGTCTGCTCAGCTTCTTCTTTCGATGTTGCTCTCTGTGGAATTATGTCACTCACAGTTCATCAGTAAATAAATGGGATCATCAGTAATCTTAGTTTTGCTTTTATATGACAACTCATTTAGGAGTAGGAATGGTTCAGATCAAACAAACAGCTGTATTTGGGCTATTGGAATACTACCCGTTCAGTGATATGTTAAAGCCAGTAGGAGAGCATTTAATTATAGAATCCAGTAACTCCAGACCTTCAGAATACAATTAAGAATGTACAGTGTGTGACTGGTTGCAATATGAAATTTTACGTCTCCAGTAGTGAGAAGAGTAGGGAAATCTGGCCCATTAATAAATGAAGATTGCTTTTTTGTCTACACTGGAAGAAAGGAGTCTCTTGTTTCCATCAGTCTGACTCCAGAGCTGTTTATGTTATAACCAGTCTGATGTGACACTGATACACTCACAAAAGTAATTGCTAGAATTTAGTAATCTTGCTTTGATTTTACCACCTCTTTATCTGTAGTAGCATTGATTTTTATATGTTTTATTTGAAGAGGAGTCAAATTTTCTGAAGGTGCTGAGAGAAATACTGCTGTTTAGATCTCTTCAAGTCCTTGCACAAGATGCGGCTCTGCATTGTAGCAGATGTCAAAATGCTGATGGCCTGACGTATTGCACTATGAGGCAGTGAGGGGGGGAGATCAGTGTGACTTCAAAAGCAATTCAGTGAAGACAAGTAACTTAGTTTTCTCTGTCACATCTAAAGCTTTTTCTCCTTAATTCTTTTTTTTTAATAAACCTGCTAATCTACCTGATGCACTAGACAACTGAAAAACAGTAAGGTATAGATTTTTATAAATTTACAGGCTGGGTTTTTTTTAAATGACCACTGACTGCTTGTGCAGCTAATCTACTTTTACTGAAATGGGTTTGCTTTTGTTAATTACCTACTGAGAACCACTTGGATGGACTTCGTAGAGCTTTAGACCCACAAACCACAAGTTAAAACCTGTGAATTCAGTTAATTAGCTGAGCCAGAAATAACATAAATTATTTACATGGAGCTTGATACTTAGTAGTTTTTCATGAGAAACAGAAGACAACATAGTGTAATATTCATAACATAATAGTAAATCTTATCAGATTTTCTCTGGAATAATTTAAGATTGCTTAAGGCTATGTTTTTGCATCCAATCTAGCTCTGTTTGTGTAGTTATCTTATGAGAGTAATCAGCATTCTCAGGTTCTTGCAGAAATATTTTGTTTAATAGTTTGCAAGGTGAGACGATAGAAATCTGAAATATTCGTTACATTGATTTTGGGCTAAAGAGAATGTGGTTTGTTGACCTGCTAAGACATTAAAACCTGGCAGAAATTTTTCAACAGGATTGGCTGTAATTTTGGTCTTAACATAATGATAATCTCTTGAGGTTTTTTTTTTAAAAGTGAGAAGTTTATATTTTCAGTCTGAGCTGCCTTTGTCTTTACTGTAAGGGAGTAAGCTGCTTTTGCTCTCAACATACAATGTGGCATGGGGAGTTGAGCTATGCTTTTCATTTGGGATATTGGTACTGCTGGATACAAAATAGCTTTAAAGCTTAATATTCCTATTACAGAACAATGCAGTTTTAAACTCAAAAACCTATATGTAAGCCATATGCTTCTACACTCATGTGACAATCCGTACTTCAAGGAATTTATACGATTTAAAGATTAAAATCTCACCTAAATGTTTGTCCAGTCCTTTCTTCAAAATAAAAAGAGATTTAATGAGTGCCATTAGGAAGTAATTGCTAAAAAATTGCTAAAGAAATAAACCTAGATATGGATGAGCACTTGTAATAAACAAAATGGTAAAATTCCCATGCTCAACTTGACTAATAGTAGGTATCACTGCTTGCTTACTGAGCCTTTTTTCTTTTTCTGCCTAAGATGAACAAGCAGAATATGGCAATGAATTTAAAGTTTGGAGTAGTTTGGCTCTCTACTTTATGCTGTTGATAGGCTTCTCAGAGTGATAGTACAGTTTAGCACAAATGGATCTTACCACTTTGACTGATCTGTGTAGTATGCAGTAAAATACACACAAACCAGCATTTAGTACTGAGAAAGTAATAGTTTCAAGGGATAAAAGGGTGAACATCATTGCATCTTCCATGCTAATGAGAGAAAACCTGAGCAGTTTGTTACACCAGAGCTTTCTCTGGGCATGGACGAAGCCGGGGCATCCAGGTGCCAGGGGCATCTGAGCAGTGCGCCTGTGCTTTCTGCTTTGCCCGTCCCACAGGCGAGGAGGACTGGGAGGTCTGTGGCACTCGCACTGCCTGCTTGCCCTGCGCACGTAAAACTGAGATCCTGACACTGTTCCTGATCCGTTGTAGAGAGTCCTTATGACTTGGGTGGGAGATGTTTCTCCTCCTTTAGACAGAGCTGTGGTACTGTGGTTCTATCTGTCTCACACATTCTTGCCCTTTGTTCTCTACCCAAAACATAGGCTGTAGTTGATTCTGTCACATGGCACCTTATTATACCCACTATTACTAGATATCCATGGGAGACTTATATGTAGTCTGTTAGTTTTATGTGAAGATGTCTCCACTCAAAACAGCATTCAAGAGTATTTTTTTTTTTTTAATGTGCAGAGAGACATAATGGCTTGCTACTGAAACAGTTACTTAATTTCCTGGTTTACCTATATATGGTGGTTTTGAGAAATTCTGATGTCTCTAGATTTCTGCAAGATTTTAAAATCTCGTAGTGATAATTTCTGTATTATAGAAATTCCGTGGCCCATTCCCCAGCTCTGTGTGGATTTAGCTAAGTTCCATGTTGTTAAAATTTCCAGCCTGGGGTGAGTGTTACACTCCGGTAAGTTTGGCAGCAGCTAGAAACTCTCCATGTACTGCCCATCCTGAGCAAACTCCTGTATGTTTTGTTCCTCTGTAAAGCACAGACCAGCACTGCTCAGATTCTGCATGGGAATGCAGGAAGATTTAGAGCTTCTGAAAACTGAGACATGAATACCAGTGATTGTGTAGTCAGAAAGTGAAGTCCTCCTATTCAGGAGCATTTCTGTTCACACAGTACCATCCAGCATCGGTGTGAATGTATACTCTCCTGCATACTTGTTATCTGTTTTAGCACGGGGTAGGGTGAGCTGGCATGGTGGCACACTGGAAGGATGGTGCTTTCATTCTCCCCACGGCTTGCCCACAAGTCTGGCTGCTTGGCTGCAGTCCCTCCTGTGGATCGGCTTGTGTCAACTGGTTTGACTCCTTAAATAAAAAAAAAAAAAAAAAAAAAAAAATCCTTTGCAGCTTGGTGAGGTGATTCAGCTGACTGAGTCGTCAGGCCAAAGTTAGAGTCAATACAATGGTGATAGGGCAGGACCACACCACCAGGAGGAGGAGGTGAGAGAAAATCACAGAATTGTTGAGGCTGGAAAAGACCTCTGAGATCATCAAGTCCAGCCTATGACCCAACACCATCACATTGGCCAGACCACGGCACTAAGTGCCACATCCAGCCTCTCCTTGAACGCCTCCAGGGCCGGGGACTCCACCGCTTCACTGGGCAGTGCATCCCAGTGCCTGAGCACCCTCTCTGTGAGCAAGTGCTTCCTGAGATCCAACCCAAACTTTCCCTGATGCAGTTAAGAAGGGTCACTGTGAGAGAAGGATGACGGTGACCTGACAGCTCTGCTCACCAGTCTTGTCAGGTCAGGCTCTTGGGCCACAGAAGTATCTGCTCCCTCAGTCTCGACCATCTAGATCCAAAAAGAATGGAGGAGAAGTCCTACAGTGAATCATGTACAAGCTCTCTGCAAGCACTGAAGACGAGTTCTGTTATGAATGACTTGCAGGCTTTGTGAATAAAATGGTGTGATGGTGTATTCACAGAGCATGCTGCCATAAAGCATACATGGGGCCTAATTAAATTTGCACTGGCTTTGCCTGCCTTTCAAGAATTGTTCTTTGTGAAGGTTTATTGCCACAGAGCATACTTCAGAAGAAAAAGGAGAACAAGGAAAAGGTGATAAGAGTCTGAGAGGCCTGGGATTCTTAAACCCAAAGAAAAAAGGGTGAGGGACACCTCACTGCTATCTCCACCTGAAAATAAGTTGTAGCACAACTAGCAATGGACATGAGTTGCAACAGTCGTGGTTTGCGTAAGGGATTTGACCACATGATCTCCAAAGTTAATTAGTTTTTGAATAATAATTCTAAGGGTTTTTTTGTTTTTTATTTTTCTATTACATACTGATGACCCATTATATCTCTCTGATACATTATGCTGCCTCTTTTTTGATTGCTTTTGAGCCATAAATCTTTTTAGTCTTGTATCCTTTCTGCTGTTTTTGGTGATTGGTGTTGGTCTTTTTTAAAGAAAAAATAAAAAGCTTGTTTTGGCCTGCAGTACCAATCCTGTAATTATGTCTTCTTACACTATAAGTTGATCACAATAATTAGACAAGCTAAATTCTTTTCTACTTCAAGTCCACCAGCTTCAATGTTACATAATATTGATTTGCTGGGATTATTAGACTGCACATGTCCGGCTCACTGAGTTATTGCTGTTGATGGAGTTTGGCTGACAGATGTCGTGGCCACTATCCACATTCCTTCTCTTCTGAAAAACAGGGGACATGAGTCTGCAAGTCTGCTGAGCCAACCCTTTTGTAACTTTTAAATGTATTTTCATGTATTTATTTTGGAAAGACATGAGCAAAGTGAAGTTTGTGTTGTTACTGACAAATTTATGTATGCTAAAACCAGAGTATAAAGTACTCAATGCTGCTATTTTATTTTTTTGTTAAATATTCACAGCCTGAAATTCTTATTCTTTATTCTTATTCTTTAGTTGCAATATGGCTCAGTTCACAAAATTATTTGGAAAAAATATGACAAAAGTTTTGGAGGAAATAAGTGGAACTGATTTTGAGAGCTCAAATGGGTAAATGACTATTCTCAATTCAAACCTGAAAAGTCAGCTGTTTTAAATCTTTGACTCAAATGTGATCTTAATTTTAAAAAAGAAGAACAGAAAACATGGAAAGAGAAAAACAAATTTTTGGCAGGAACATGACTAGACAGTCACTGGGATAGAAAAAAAGAGGAGAATTCGCTGTCTCCAAAATATGGCATGATCTCACAAATGTCTCTAATTTCTTCACTGTCGTTCTTTTGAAGATGACTCGGCACAGAGGTTAGGAGTGTTGTGGAAGACTCCCCGTAGACTAATGAATAATGTATTTGAAGAAATAACTGTTTATGTTAGAAGAAGGCTAGAAAGGTCTTGTTCAGATTCATGTGTTTTCTGTGACAGTTGCTTTGCTGGGAGCCAGGTTCTGCCTTGGACCCTGCACAGATGTTTTTCCTGCTATGCAGAAAGGAGAGAAGGTTTTGATATCTCACAAACACTATTTGCTTTTGCTGAACGTGAGCTCCCTGTGTTGTTGGAGGGTGGAGGAAAGGCTTATGCTGCCTGGGATCGAGAGGTGATGCCGAGAACAGGGAGAAGGCCTCGTGAAATTTGTGGCACTGAATCAGGACAGTGTTCAGTGTCACTCCATTGACACCTTTGATGTTCAGTACCAGCCGCTTCAGACTTACAAGTGAAAACTATTATAATGTACCTTATATACCTGTTTTTTCTAATTTTAAAAGTTGATGAGATTTGCTTGTTTCTGTAAATCTCACTAGTTACTTTTATAAGTCTTTAATCCTCAATCTTAATATTTTTGATGGCTCAAATACTTAAAAAAATTAAGGGGGGGAAAAATAAACCCTATAGATCTAATATATGTCTTTGTTCTCTTGGGAAGAAAAATGGAAGTGTTACTTGCTGTTATACAATAATAATTGTTAGAATTTTTACTTTCTTATTTCTACCAAAAGAAATACACTTTGGTATACAACATAACATCCTAAAAATAACTTAATACACATGTGAAAATGTGAAACCTAGTACTTAAAGATTCCAGTATGATAGGTTAAGTATAGTTATGCTTTTTCCTAAGCTCTATAGGATTTTTTGGGCTTGTTTTTAAACTCTCCTTGGCAAAACACATGCTATATCATTACAGTTATATTTTACTAACTTTTTCCTAACACTTTCAGCAATTGTCATCCCTGCTTTATGAGAATCAGAATGAGGTCATCCAGTGGTCAGAATGAATATTTACAAGTCCTGATACAAAAATATTGACATGCTGGCATGGAACTAGTTCAGTCTTAAAGTCTGAACCAAGATCACTGAAGCACATGTTTAAAAGATGTCCTTGACCATTTCAGACACTGCTATCATCTGTGAAGTCTCATGTTGTAGTATTTCTATATTGTTTTCTACCTTCTTTTACTAAAATGTATTCCCTTATTCACTTTCTTGCTGCATATAGGGTGAACTTCATCACTGAGTCTTCATGAGACCTGGATATTTTTTACAGACTGAAATTATGGGAAAAACTGTAAAAATGAGATATAGTCATAACTGTCCCTTACAGTATGGATCACCTTATCTTGCCCATCTTATGTCCTTCATGTGAATTCCCTATTTATATATATCGCATTCCGATGCAAAAGGTGCAGAGAACCTGCCTCTTCCAATAAGGTCTAATTAATATATATTAATATATTAAGGTCCTAATTAATATATATTTTTTTTAAGTTGCACTGAAACTACCCTGTAGACGTAATTATTATCTCTCTTAGTGGTAAGGAAAGGCTGCCTATCTTTGCTCTTCATTTCCTGCCTCTTGGCCATCATGACACTTTCTGGAAGGCAGCTGCTATGAGCAGCAAAAGGGTTAACAGGAATTGAAAGGGCTTACACAAAAGCGTATGAACAAAATAATTAAAGAATTGTTTTGTGGTAGGAAAGAAAAAGAGGCAGCTTTTTATAACCACAGTTAGACAGCTCTGCCAGGGCATATGTCATTTTGAAACAGAGTTAAAGCTGAAGCTGCTAAAGGCATAAGACAAACAAGGCATTTGGGGTCTAACATTATTTCAGCCCAGCCTGTGCTCTTTCATGTTTAATTGCTTAATTACAGTTTACTGTACATTTTAATGGCACAGACTCTGAATCACTCAAGCTAAAGCAATGTATGATGCTGTGGTGCTCACTGCATTTTTCCAGTCTAAGTGGAATTCATTAATGTGCCAAGCGAAGCAAATGAAATGATCTTTTGTGTCATTTGCTCTTGTTCCTTCCTGGTTTTCTCAACTGGCTAACATCTCTGGGGAATTAACAGCTTTACAAGTAAGAAAGGGAAGGAATAACAAGTGATTAACAGGCTACTTTCTTTGTGGTATTGACAATGGCAAAAATATTGGTCGATGATACTGATTAATCCAGCATTTAGCAGAAAACAGCAGATTTCCATTTTTCAACTACAGATCCCTGGGTTTTTGACTATTTGATTTATCTTGGTCACTGAAGCATGCTATAGTCTTAAGACAATATTGAACTTCCAGATAGTCCTTTAGGGCAGTGTTAAAACCTTGTTGATGTTCAACAAATTATTTCACCATTAATTAAACTGTAAATCAGTAAGGCACTTCCTACCACCTTTTCCTTTCTTTCTTTTACTTTTTTTCCTTTTTGAATTTCTTCTTTTTCCTCATTCCTTTCCTCCCGTTCCTTTCCCCCCTTTGTCATGACACAGAACACAAAAACTTACATAGCTTGTTTTGAAATTTGCAATCTTTGTTTTGTAGTGAATCCATGATTTCAATACGGATTCTTTACTGCTGTAACCGAATAGCTACATGAGTAGTAGGGAAGTACTTCTGTAGCATGTTAATGAACTCACCAGTTTTTGCTATCTTTTGATAAATCATGATGGCTGCATGGCATATTACAAATGAGAGTTACAATCATATTTCTCTTTTTCTGCGTTCTAGTGATTTTTTAAGTGCTTTGCTTGAGATCATTATTGGTAGAGTTCAAATTAAAGCTTGGCTGTAGTCAGAGTGATAAATATTTGATAGACATTCATTAAAAGTGTCACCAGCTGTTTTGGATGATACACTTCAGAGAGAAACAAGACTCAGCTGTGGAATGAGTAGCTGCTTCTTTTTTCCCTATTACTCCATCAGGAATATACTCATCAAGGGAGGAAGGAAGCATAAAGGACAATCAGGTGTGGAAGGTAAAGTGTTTCAAGCAAATCAGTAGTAGAACTGTATTTGACTGCTGTCGGACCAGTCTGGAACCTGTAGCAAATGCCATGTTCCTTTCCTGAGTTTTCTGCAGAGGTGATGGATGGTTTATTGCAATTGAGCTGGTTCCAGAGCAAATCATGTTTATTGCTGTTGACCAGAAACTGGTCAACACAGCTGTCTGTGCTGGCTACTTATTCCTCCAAAGCATCAGCTGGAGCACAGGGACTCTGCTCAAGTCCTAAAGACAAGTAAAGGGTTGGAGCCTCAAGAGCAGGGCAGTAAGTGGGGCAGGGTTGGAGGCTAAAGCTGAGTCGTATCAAAGAAGCAGTGTGGATAAGGGTTAGAAAGTTCCTGTTTACATCAGTATTGGCACTTGGAGTATGGCTTTTCTGGACCCCATAGGCTCCTATCCCATTGCTCTCAGGCCGTATGAAACAGAGTATGGTTCAGTATGTGTTTATTCCCTCATCTCCTTCCATGCGGAAAGCACGTGTGAGTCTCCAGTGAGTTACGTTGTTTTCACAGGGCTTCTTTTCTCATAGAGCTTTTGTTGTGATAGCATTTTGCCTCTCTGCACAGATTGTAGAGCTGTGTGGAAAAAGCCACAGAAATGTGCATGGTGTGTGGAGCAGGTAATGATGAGGGTTGTGATGGTCATTCATGCTGCCTTGTGCTGAGAAAGCTTCTCACCTAGAGACCACGTTTACTCTTACAGCAGAGGTGCTTTATCTTTGCTGTGTCAGTGTCTGACCTGCAGGCTCGTAATACTGAGTCTGGTGCCTGCATGTTTCCTTTATTCCCTTGGGAGCAGGACATGGGTTATCAAATGGAGATACAAAATACAGAAGATTAAGTTGGTGCCACAGGTGTGAATGAGAATCTTTGCCTGTATTACCAAACTGGAATTGATTGTAGAAAGCCCAATTCGTGGAAAGATATTTTCTTCCTTACCATTATTTTTTACCTTGATCACTGCAAGAATGATTTTTCAGTGCTGTCACTATTTTTCTCATGGGCCAAATTGTTCAGTGCCAGAATGAACAAATTTTTCACTCTGAAAAATACACAGACTTCTGAAACTGGAGAGTTCAATGGACTTGAGAACAATACCACCTCGCTCACGGATGGCAGTTTCAAAACGTAATCCATTTCATATAAAAAAATACACCGTTCTTTTTTAAGAGTGAAATTATAGTGAGAGCAGTGAAGGAGGGATAAGACAAAACTTGGTGAACTTCATTAAATGGCCTTTTCTGTTGAGTGGAAGGCCAAGCAGCAGCAGAGTTTTGAGGGTATTCTTCATTTGTAGCTACGTGAAAAGAGGTATTCTCTCCTTTTGATTCTGTGGGCAGACAGGGTACTGAAATACTCTATGCATACTATTTTTTAAAAATACTATTTTTACACATTTTAGTACCATCTCTTTTGAGCTAAACCAGACAGAACAGAGAAATATTTGAGACATACCCACCATCCACCCAAATGCAGCCACCGTGGCCAGCTGTAGTTTTCCTAGCATATATAATCTTGCTCTAGTTACACTAGTGTGAAAGTACCCTAAAGCAAAGTATTAGTGATTAGTTATGTTTTTTGTGTTTGATTATTTCTGATCTGATGTAATCACTAAGGCTCAATTCCACAGATGCAAACAGGGAGTAGTTTTACTAGTTCTGCCTTTTCTGAACAAGTGAAGCAATTAAATAACCAGTTATGTTTGAGCTTTCTTATGCCATATGTCTATACACACATTTTCCCAAATGGGCTATAAATTGTTTCTCAAATGTAAATAAGAATACTGTGGTTTCTGGCCTGTGAGTGCCTCTGAAGGCTCTGTTAGCTCACAAAATTTGAAATACACCTCTGAAGCCCGGAGGGAGTGGCAGGTGCTACGGGTGTACATTACTGCTCGTACTCATAGCAGAAAACATCTGATCCGAGAGCCCGACCCTGTCCCTCCTCGCTGCACACACGCTGCCTGCCAGCTGCCCAGGAGATGGACGCTGCTGGCCCCTGCCACCACCTCGTGTCCCCCATGTCACTGGCGGTGCTGAGCAGCCCGGACTTGTGCTCTCCCTTGCCCCTAAAGTGCTCTCACGTCTAGAGGTGTGCCTGCCGACTCCACTTTCTATAAGCAGAGGCTACTCTTATATAAAGTGATAAGCAAAAACTCACTATTTGTGTTTCAACTGTCAGGCAGTCCCGTTAGCAAAAAGTGAAATGATAATAATTTTTAATTTCCGTTTTTAGATATAGTGATCATGTACCTTGTAGCTCAGTGAAACAGAATAAGGTTTTTAGCGTACAGTACATATCAAACTTAAAAGCATAACTCCCATCAGTGCAACCGGTGTGACTGCTTTTTCCATGCTGAAAATACATCTATTGCATTCATCTCAGATCTATTTAATTGCTGCTTACCACTGAATTTTTCTCATTGATCAAAGTCCCCTTCTGCCTACCACAGTGTAATTCTGGCTGTTACTGGACATCGGCAAGAGCAGGATTCCTTCAGAATTAAAGTTCAGTTCTAGGAAATCCAAGCCCGTGCTCAGTTGTATTTGGGCAACTTTATTGGCAGCTATAAAATGCTCTTTTTTAAATCCTGGCATTAAATTCTCTGCTGTTAAAATCATTCAGGAAATGAGTATGTGAAGTCTCTTTAAATGTTCTCTGTAGTTTTGAATTTACATATGCTTAGTTTTTGTTAGTCTCGAAATACATCTCTCAGCGGTTAAGAGGAACTAATGATATTTCAAATTTCTATTTCTCAACACCAGTGTGGCCAAAGTGCCCCTTGGCTTCCCGGATGTCTCATGAGTCAGGATTGTTCTATGCAGACATTTTGAAGATGCTGGTCTGGTTTATCTTCTGCCCTGAGGGACTCGTCCTGACCTTCTTTGCTATGAAAACTGATAATCCTGTTTTTTGGTGTGACTGACAAATGCAGTCATATCTTACTAGTCACGCTTGAATAGACTTTAGGGGGCAGGGTGGGGTAGGCGGAGGGTGGCACAGAGAATTGATTTGGCACAGTATCTGTGGAAGCTTTTTTTGCACCAAGGATAGATTTTTTTGGGGGGAGCCCAGGTGTTAGTGTAGCTTAAAATTAAAGATGAATTCCTACTCATCCTAACCCTTACGCTGTTCTACCTACAGGAGGATTTTGTGCTCTTCAAGGGTGGGGACACATTTAAAGAAAGTTGTTTAGATCTACTGCAGCTAGTTTTAAAGACAAACAAAAATCATAGTGGCTCTGCTGCCAAAGCTCAGCTGTAACTGTTCAAGGCATTATGGTAGTAGTGAACTGGAACCACTTTTTTTGGGGAAAGGCTTTTTTTGGCCCAACAGACCATATATGACAGCAAGTAATATTGCAGCCTGTGTCATTTACTTCTCCTATATGACTTTGTTCTGCATTTCACTATTTCTTTATTGGCTTGCTTGGATAGCCGTTATATTATGTGCCAGAACAGTATTGCATACATAGGAATCACTCTCAAATACAATTCAAAGAGCACAGATTTGTTCCGAAGATCTGAGCGCATTACTGAACGCATTAACACAATCAAATTGCAAAATGCATTAACAAATCTATAGTCTCTTTAAAAGTTAAACCCTCCAGGACTGTGGAAATCTGTAACAGTGAAATCAGTTGTGACAGCATTGCTGTCCACATGTTAGCAAAGTCTCAGTAACAGCATAACCCGAAAGAAGCAGTACTTACACTAATGTACCATAACTATTAAAAAGAGAAAAGGAAAACTCAGAATAATTGAGAGGCCAGAGAGAGAGCATACATTAGCCAGAGCAGAATAAATATTCAACTGATGTCAGTCTGCCAGGATGGGAAAAGCTCTAAACCTAAATCCACATAATTCTCTCAGATCTCTTATCTACAAATTCACATTAGTCATGAATACCAAATACACTGATTAAAAAAGTACATCTGTAAGCTAAGTAGGCTAGAATAGGAAAAAAACACTGGTAAGACCATCCACTGGTATTTGTGATGACATAGTTTCTAGACCGAGCAAACAAAAGAAAACAGAAAAAAAAAGAAAAAGTGAAATCTGCAGAAACCATGCCTCATGTACAACCTTTTAATTGCTAGCAGGCATTTTCTCAAATGGTTCTTTACAAAACAGATGGTGTCCCTGTTATTTGTAAATTGGTTGCAATACTGCAGAAAATATTGTAACACTACAATTTATTACATTTTAAATTGTAGTCTTCAGTTGCACTAGGATTGTGCATTGTAACTTCCATAGGCAGCCCTTTTTCCGCGTATTCTTAAGTTTTTATTCATTTTTTTCTGTCTGAATTAGGAAATGCTTGTTCAAAGAATCAAAGCCCTGCCAAGATATATATATATATGTATGTATCTTGTAGATATATAATGAAAGTGAACTTCAGCTTAATCTTCATTCTTACTGAAGTTTTTTACAGAGGTAAAGTCAGAAATTTTGCATCATGCTTATGCTGAGAGCAAAAGGGAATATTTGTAGTGTTTTAAAAAAAATGAATACATGACTGAAGTGACAGACTGCATTATATTATTTCAGATGAAGGATACATGCTGGTACATATGGGCCAGCTATAGGGGTATTTCATGGCAATTCAGAAATGTGGGTTTGCCTGTTTGCAAGTAGAGCTTTATTTCTTTTTTTTTCCCATACAGACTTTTTTACCCCCTTAATCTCCTCAACTTCAGCACTGAATACACAGAAGAAAAACATGATGTTATAATGGATTTCAATCTGAAATACATAAACTTTAAGACCACAGTAAGGTCAGGGATGCCAAATGTAACCTTTCTAGAAAAGCAGTCACTCTAGGTCAGTTTAAGAGCTTTGGTGGTGATCAGTGGAATGGTTTCCAGTGTTATAAGGGGACTTGGAAACCACACACCACCAGCAGAGGCATGTACCAGCTAAAAGGGGCTAGAAATACCTGCCATTAGATGCTGTTACTTTGTCCCTTCAGGAATAATAGTCATAAACTTGAAAAGATTGACAACGGTGATGTTTCTCCCAGTGAGAAACTTGATCTGTTTAGCTTATCAATGAGAGGGAAGTTCATGTTCCAGAGAAGTCCTGGTGAAGACATTTACTGGAGTAGAGAGCCACCTAATTCAGCAGAAAGGCATGAAGTGTTCTAATGACTGAAGGCTTCAATATAATATATTAAGACCTGAAACGAGACGTGATTTTTGAATGGTTACAATAAATAACCCTGAGAAGAGCTTGTGCAGGTATTCGGCAGATATTCACACAAAATCTTTATTGTGGTTTGCCTGTCTTTCTGACAGCTGTGTTGTAGCTGGTTATTGTAGGAGGTTACTGGCTTGATGCAGAAGTAGAGATGTGTGTCTGCACCACGAGCTAAACCTGGACCTCTGCCACTCTCTCTCAGCATCCAGAACATCCATCCCTGGATCTGGGCACCTATTGTAGCTTGAAATCTTAGGGGGAATTTAGGGTCAGGGAGAATCAAGGCCTCCCGGGCAAAGCTCTCTGACACAGGGAGAGAGTGACGGCAAACCATGCTGCAACTTGGTGACAGGTGCTGAGAAGTGGTCAGGAGAAGCTTTTTAACTTGAGTGAGTGCTTCTGCATCTATTTCAGTGTGAATCTGAGCAGCTTATGTTCAGCCAGCAAAAAGGGAGAAAGAGGACCTGCATCTTGCCCCAAGAAGATTTCTTACACTTTTTGTTCTCTTCACTATTGGCAAATACTGTAAAGGATGATGTGTACTAATTCACAGAATCGTAGAATCATTTAGGTTGGAAAAGACTTTTCAGGTCATCGAGTCCATAACTGTCAGAGAATATCAGTGAATGAATGAATGAATGAAACACAGTGCTCTTTTCATTTTAATTGCATTCTATTCAAGGCAGCATCAAATGTCATTTTCATTTTCATTCATTCATAAAGGATATTTTGCTGTTGTGTGGGCACATGCCACTTGATGGTAAGCATTGCTGTAGAAACCTGCATGAAATGTGGAGGAAGGGATGTCTGTGGAGGGAAGAAAGTTTAGAAATGTGTGCAACGTGGCTTGGAAGCACACTGTGAATGCAACTCTTACGATGAATAGCTGCCTTAATAAGGAGATTTTTTTTTTTTCCCCCTCCCTGCAGTACAGTATTTCTTTTTACCTTTCTAGTACTTAGTGCAGGAAACATTCACCCTTCTGGAATCACTGGAAATGATATAAAAAATTATTCTAGTCTGAAGCCTTTTGAAGTAATAGCAAGTCGTTTTGAGTTGTTTAATTTTTTCCTTGGACAGTAAAAGGAGTGGTGGGATAACTGCACCTAGATATTATCAACCACTGAAAATACCAAGAAGTGCTGAGAGTGAATGAAATGTGAAGTTAAACCCATACAGTTTGATTTTATGCTTCACTGAAGTTCGTAGCAACTGCAGTGGCTCTAGATAGTTGCTCATAAAACAGAAGTACTGTAACTGTTATTTCAATGTGAAAATTGCAACCAGCATGCCCACTGTCTGTCGCAACAACATGCACCCAAATTGGCGTTAAAATTACCGCCCTCATACTTGGGCTGGGAGGACCTCTGCAAAGCAATTTTCTGCTGTCCGTCCTTTTCCCGTGCAATGAACTTGGAATGAATGCCGTTCTCTGGGACTGCTAATTCCACACCAGCTATGAATGCAGAAATGGTTTTTGGCTTAAAAGGTGGTGTCAAGGTGAAACTTTTCATTCCTAGGGCAGGGTGGAATCAGTGGGGGAGGAAAGTGTCAAGGAATTCAGTAATAGAACTAATAAAAGTCTAGTAGGAGGAAATAAGGCTGCATCTTGGTTCTGATTGGCTTTCACCGTGTCCCTTTCATTCACAGAAAAATGCAATGTTTCTCTTTTTTCTGCAAATATTGTCAAGATCATTCGTTTACCCCTTTAACTTATTATGAGGCATTCATGCAGTGGTTTTTTAATTAAAAAATAAACGGCAATCTTTTTTATTTGATCCACTCAGTTTGCATTTCAGTCTTTTTATGGATGCTTTGTTGAGTCCTTAGTTGTATGTCATTTACAGCATCTTTCTGTCCTTTGGCATGATTTGAAATGAGAGAGTGGAGCTGTCTCATTCACACTGGAGAGACAGTTCCATCTAAAAAACACCCCACACCTTTTTCTTCAATCCAGTTACACAGGAAAAGAGAAATAACACTTAGAAAAACAGAAGCAGCATTCATGGAAAGATGAAAGTAGGTGCTCTTTGCAGGAGATAGGGCCCGCAGCAAGCCATTTTAAGTTAGATGGTTCACACTGATTTAATTCCTGAAGGAGGAAAGCACTCACAATTAAACTGCATAAAAACTGGAGGGTCTTCAAGACTGTGTTGTATGTAGTCTTAGAATTATGTAGTCTTAGAATTATGTAGCAACATTTACCTCCCTGCTGAGTTTTCGCTTCTGAGCAGTTTAGCTGTACATATGTGTCTAGTTTATTTTTTCCTTGCTTTTTTTGCTTCCCCAACCTGTTTCTCTAGGATGTTATTTCTGGTAATGGGATGCAGGGTTTGGATGAATGACTCCGCAGGGGTTCTCCTGCTCAGTATTCTGCAGGGGTTCTCCTCGAAACCCTTTAAAGCCTGCTGGCAGCGAGCAGGCACCAGTGACATGTGACCTGCTGACAGCTTTTCTCTGGCGCTGCACAACACCTTCCAGGAGTATTGTTACTAATTCTTGTTTGTTAAACCCTGACACCACGCCAGATGCAAATACCAAGAGAGAGCCATAGCCCAGTGAGACATAGAAGTATAAAATGCATGGGGAGACTCAAGAGGCAAAAGAAATTTATGGTGTGATGTGTATGTTTAATGCACAAACATGCTGCCAGAGTCCCCTGACCACACGGTCAAACTTCCAAGCAGATTTATAGCAGGTGACTTGTAGTAAGTTTAGCAGCAGTGCATTTGTACTTGAATAAAGACGTTAATAATCAAGAGGCAAGATGCTGGATGAGAAGGAGCTTAATAGGAATAAGACTGCACTTTGATGAGCTGCCAAGTGCTCTCTTAATAAGTCCAAATCAACTGACTACAACAGCGCAGTTTTCGTCTTGTTTAAGTGGGGGTGACCTTGCCATGACTGCTAGGGCTACTTTAATTTACCTGACACCAAAAGCTGATGTCTTGTTTTGTTATAAATCTTTCATTTGAATTTTAATGTCCTGCATTACTTTATTTCCTTTCAGAAATGACTGTGAACTCTGTTTATCAGTTCTGTAATATATATCTATCAATTTCTATACAAACTATTTGTAGGTACCTATGTAATGAGCACTATTAGTCCTTTATAAAGATAGGAATGTCTGCCATATTTCCTTTTAAATAATTTATCCTCTTCTTTTTTCTGCTTGTTCCACATCTGCTGTGTTTATATTCTTTCTGCTCCCATTATCAGGGGGTTTCTCACTGCCTTGCAGAAACATGCTAAGCAGCTTGACTAATGTTTGTCATATGGGGTTCATTCTTTTGCTCCCTCCTCCAGGTAGGAGAATGTTTATACAACATTGCTTTAGTTTTAAGGGTGTTTTCTAAATGATGTGTACACCATATATAAGCTATAAAATACCATGTTATCAAAGTCAAAGGAGTGCCTATTGCACTTGGGGGAAAAAACCCACAAGATGGTGAGGATTTTAGCTTCCACAGAAGCTTGTTCTGGTCTGAAAATTGTCTTCTGTTTTGAAATAAAGCTGAGCTTTATTGAGTTGCGATAGACTCTCTTTCTGTCTCTAGCTGTAGCAGTCTTGTTATGGAAGGAGATCATTAAATTTCTTGGCTGTACGAAATAGGACATGGAAGTTGAGATGGCATTTTAAAGTTTGTCACTGTAGAAGCAAAGATTACTATCATGTTTGGCTTAGAGTTTCCTGCCTGGTGATCGCTCATATTGCCTTACTGTAGACTGGCAAGAAACAAAGCTGGGTCATCATTTGGGAAGAAAATAAAGCACCAACATATGTGATTTTTTTTTTTAATTTATCCCAAATCATGGGGTATCCTTAAATAAGGTCCATTCCATTGTCTGTGGCTCTAAAAGTGTTGTCTGCAGGTTGGAGATTGTTATTTGCATGAGTATCATTTCTGTTTTCCTAAAATTGAGAATATTTGCTTCATGTTTGTATGATTTGTAGTTTTCTATTCATTCTTCATGGGACATAAGCAAAATCTTTAGGGAAGCTGCAAAATTCAAATTCTAGCATAATCAAAATTCCTGTAATTTTTCTCATTCTCCTATTATATTATAGTGAGATATTTTTATTTTTTCTTGTTTTATAGGAAGCATTGGTTTCAACTATCAGTGAATTTTTTTTTTTTTCACAGTGGTTTATTATGAATGCATTCAAGCATCTGGGGAAAAAGAAAGAAAAATGGAAAGGAAATAAAAAAAGAAAAAAGAGAAGTCTAATGTCAGGAAAAGGCAGTTTAGATTTATGAAGCAGAGGAGAATTTACTGAAATAATTTCTAGCTTGGAATTTTTCAGTAATTTTTACATTTCTTTGAGATTTTACCTTTTGATCTTCAGGGCAGGGACCACCATAAAATCTGTGAAGCCTGATGCCAGTGATTCATGCAGAATAATGAACTGTGATGGATTATTGATTTGTTTCAACAATTGAAGTAATTTTTTTTTTTTTTTACTTTGAGACTTAATGGGAGATGATGAATGAGAACTTTTGTGGAACAAGAAGTAAGGTATGTTTTTCTAGAGTATACTACAATGATGAGCAACCTCTGGGAATATGATGACAAGCAGGCAAGCAGCTCCATGGAAGTGCAGTTTTCCAAACAGAGAAAGTGAGGCACTCAGTGGATCATGACTTTGTGTGAATTAGTTTCCAAAATGATAATAGCTGGACTCAATGAAACCTCTCCTTCCTCCTGGCTTGTTTCCTTTTGCTCTATTTGTAAGACTGCAATAGAGCATCTCTTCCAAATTTCATACTTAGTTTAGATGGAACTGAAAAGGTGTTGGCATTGTTCTGCTTACAGGCTTTCTCTCTTCTGTGGGGAAATGGTTATATAAAACGCAGTTTCACGCACTGAATTTCTGCTAGTTCCAAGCTGAGACACCATGACATTTTAATTTTAGGCTCTGGTAACCAATATCTTGCAGTTCTCAAGTCCGTTGAATGTTTTGATAGACTTGGGGTCTGGCCTAGCTTCGAGAAATTGTTTCCAATTACGGTCTTGCCACAGCAGAACGTGAAGACGAGCATTGTCAGGCTTGCTCCTTGCTAAAGGCATCTGACCATCCTTTTTTTGCGTATCGGAACTGAGTCTTGAGTCGCTGGAAGCCTATTAATAGAGATTACAAGAATTAGCACACATTCAGTACACCCACTACAAGTGCTATTAAATTAAATAAACACTTGTTAATGAGAGCTAGAAGTACAACACAGAAGAATATGCCAAATTGCTTTGAGTTATATAAAAGCTTACTGCATCCTTACAATATCCCAGTATAGATGGAATTTACTCAGTTAAATCAATAGTCTGCAGTCTATATTTGCAAACTGGCAGAATAAAATTGTCTTTGTTTTGTTCATCAGCAGTCAGTGCACAAGGAAATTATTTCTTTAGTCCTCTCTGTCTCTTTTTTTGCTTTTGTCCCCACCACCTTTTCTTATTTCCCTGTAAATTTGATGAAAGGAATTCTGCCTCCTTCTTCCAGTGTATGCTCAGTAAAAACGGCTTTAAATATGTGGACAAGTCTGCCTCCTGGAAGTCAAACCTGGGATGCTTCCAGGCATTCATCATAGTCATTTGTCCTGATTCTTTATTCTATATTGTTGAATCCAAGGCTGACGGATTTTTCTAAATTAAGCACAGTAGTATGTCAATGATTTTAAAACCAAGTTTAAGCCTGTGGTGTTTAGGCCAGTGAGCTGTCTCTGAACTGTTTTGCTGAATAAGAAGAGGTGGAGGGAGGCTGTGGGCAAGAGGGAGAAGGTTGCCATTTAGTGTCACCTGTGCTGCATATCAGGATGCACACCTGGCTGTCTCGGTGCTGTGATGGATCCATAGCAAGGTAGCTTTTGTGTAAAAGTTCAACAAAACTAACGCTGGATCTTCTGCTAAGTGATTTTACACAACCTTAATTTATGTGACATGCCAGTTAAGAGGGTTGTTAATAATAATTAAACCCGTCTTTCTGAAATGTCTCTGCATACTTCCAAAGTATGGTCCAATTCTGTATTTACTGGACTGAACCTGACTTCACATTTTAAAAGTGTTTTTTTAAAATATGAAGGAAAGGGGGAAAAAAAAGGTGAGGTTAATCTCCCTGAGCAGAGCCAATTTGTGATTTCACTAACGTGGAACCCAACAGTTCCACTTTGATAGTCATGTAAGCCTCACTCCTACTGAGTAAATGCCTTGTAGTCCTGTAAAAATACGAAGGCATCCTCATATGCCTGATTTAAAAATGTGTGTAACTCCAAGAGGTAGGATGTGCCACTGAGTAAAATAGGAAACAAGGATTTGGCATAACGGTGAGATTTGCTCGGTTGCTTTTTCCACGTCTGATGTTTACCAGATTACTGTAGTCAAGATCAGCAAGTCCGTATAACTTGGATGCATAAATTTCATGCTAAGTATGGATCTGGCATGCTTTTTGGAAATCCTTTCATGAACTGTAGCTGCCTATGGAGCTGGGTTAGCCTGAGTCTAATTGGTTAATTATCTAGAGTCCTCTTGTAACCAGTGAGGAAAGGTGAATACTGCCAGGATTAAAGTCTAAAGTAAGTGTGTGAAGTGCTAGGACAAGTGAACTTCTGTGGGCTTTGCTTGTGGGAGCTGAGGCATCTGATTCAGACTCAATATAACTAGGAACTCTGAGCTGAAGTGAAATGAAATAAATCTCCAGCTCCTTTTGTTCTCTGTGGTCAGGACACGAGATGAATACCATGAAGATAGAAACACTAGACACTGTGAAGTGCTTGTATTAGTGACTGAGCCTTGCTACTATTTTCAACTCTCTTACCACTGTAAAGTCTGAGCCATCTCTATGTCTTAGTTTTAGACATGCATGACATACTCATAGAGTGTTCAGAAGGTAGAGAAAAGATGATTTCTTGTGGCTAGTTCAGCTTTAACCAAACTTAATGCATGTAATTTACTATGTCTGATTTTACAAAACTTAGTTAGAAAACCATTCTCATTTGTTTGTGTTTTTTTTGTCTTAGGCAGTTCTAAGGAGGATATCCCATAGGGAAATGCTAGATTAGTACCTCAGGCTAGATTAGTACTCTGTCCTCAGGGAACATTTTGGGAGGCTGAATCACAGAAAATCAAGTAATTACTTTTTTTTTTCCTTCAAAATTTCAGCATTTTTTAAAGCAAACTCTGATTAATTTACTTGGCTTTAAGAAGAGTATTACAGCGTACAAATTTTTTCCTTAATGGTTGCCTGTCCCTGCATTATGACATGTATTTATCTTAAGTTTTAGAAACTCTGTTAAGCTATCTTCCAATTTTTGTGCTGTTCTAGAGTCTAGTAGAATAGCTTAGCTGTACAAGAGTGAGTGTTTCAGTACATACAGTATTTAATATCTGATGCTTGATTTAAAAGGGCATTGGTAATTCTTTTGGATTTACAAAAACATTGCCATCAAAATTCCATTACATTAGATCTAGATTGCAACATTTCCCTTTGCTCATGTTTAAGCCCTAGCTTTATTTTTCTTTTTCCTTCTATTTCTTTCTTCTCTGAGAGGGTTGATTCAAGTAAAATGCTGCCAGTCTTGAGCCAACTGAAGCTAGATGTGATTGTTGATCCTCAGAGTGTGACTGATGGCACTTAGCACCGAGCAGAATTGGCTCCCCTGCATGTGCTACATCTCCTCATGGACTCTTTAATCTGCAAACAGAGCTGTTATCTTTCAGCAGGAGTTTCCTTTAGGTTCCATTTCTAAAAGCAACTGCTAGAACAGATAAGGAATGATACCAGAGAGAAATAAGAAATGGAAAAAAAAAAAAGAAATGAGAACAAAAAATGGAATATGTTATAGAAGAGCAGCTAAATATTCAGAAGAGAACAGTTCTAAAATATTAAAATTGACATTCTGATTCTCCTAACTCTTACAGTTAGAGGAGGTCTTATGTATTTCTGTTATTTTAGTATGTAAATTAGTATATACAGGAGCTTCAAATTAGCTGATGATTTTGCTATTTCAGCCAATGTGCAAATATGTGAGAGGTTATTTACCTTAAAAAGCTTGCAAGCTGGACAGTGAATCCATCGGAGAAGGTGGCTGTTTCAAAAACTGATTTGCTTTGGTTTATTTTGTTTTGTTTTATTTTAAAATGAAATGACAACAGCTACTTCAAGTGTGAGGTATTTTTAATTGTCAGGAGCCCTGGTGTTAGCACCTCTGTTCTTTCAAGTTCGAAAGATCAGAAACAAGAGGTTTAATACCAGATAACCTCCTGTAGTGAGTCATCATAGGTCTTTCGTATCCTTGGTTGGTGTTTTCTTGTTCACATTCCTCACATGTTTCTCCTAGAAAAACTGGCTGCCCATGGCCTGGGTGGGCATATTCTTGCCTGGATTAAGAACTGGTTGGATAGCTGGGTCCAAAGAGTTGTGTCAATGGAGTTAAATCCAGCTGGCGACAGG
>NW_009730064.1:84297-84817 GCF_000703405.1 Apaloderma vittatum | reverse complement strand
AATCACCTTGACATCAGCTGGAAAAACAACATGGCAGAGCAATTCAGGAGATTCTTGAAATGCATTGATGATAGCTTCCTTATCCAAGTGATAGAGGAACCAATGGGGACAGATGGCACATTAGATCTTGTTCTTGTCAATAGGGAAGGGCTGGTGAGTAATGTTAAACTTGTGGGCGGCCTTGCCTGCAGTGACCATGAGATGGTGGCGTTTGAGATCCTAAGGGCAGCTAAGAGGAGGAAGCTCAGCAAGCTTGAAACCCTTGATTTCAGAAGAGCTGACTTTCACGTCTTCAGGAACCTCCTTGGTAGAATGCCATGGGATAAAGCCCTGGAGGGACTGGGAGCCCAAGAAAGTTAGTTGACTTTCAAGGATCATCTCCTCTAAGCTCAAAGGCACTGCATCACTAGAAAGACGAAATCAGACAAAGACCAGGAGACCTATATGGATAAAGAAGGAACTCCTGGCAAAAATCAAATACAAAAGGGGAACACACAAAGCGTGGAAGCAGGGACTGGGA
>NW_009730064.1:66261-84037 GCF_000703405.1 Apaloderma vittatum | reverse complement strand
CCACCCAAATCACAGAGCGTATTGGCTGGGTCTGGGAGAGTGAAGAATCACCCAAGGTAGGAGCAGATCAGGTCCGGGAACATCTAGAGAAGCTGAAGGCGCACAGGCCCATGGGACCTGATGAGATACATCCATGGGTCCGGAAGGAACTGGCAGCTGAAGTTGCTAGGCCACTGGCCATCATATTTGAGAGATCCTGGCAGTCTGGTGAGGTTCCCAGAGTGGAAAAGGGCGAAGATAACCCCCATCTTTAAAAAGGGGACGAAAGACATCCCGGGAAACAATAAACCAGTCAGCCTTACCTCTGTGCCAGGTAAAATCATGGAACAGATTCCCCTGGTAGTTGTACTAAGCCACATAAAATGTAATCAAGTGGTTGGTGACAGCTGACATGGCTTCACTAGGGGCAAGTCATGCCTGACTAATTTAGTGGCCTTCTAGACCTACAGCTCTGGTTGATAGGGGACAAGCAACCGACATTATCTACCTGGACTTGTGCAAGACATTTAACACTGTCCTACATGACATCCTTGTCTCTAAAATGGAGAGACATGGATTTGACAGATGGACCACTCGGTGGATAAAGAACTGGCTGGATGGTCTCACTCAAAGAGTTGTGGTCAATGGCTCAATGTCCACATGGAGACCAGTGACAAGTGGAGTTCCTCAGGGGTCTGTTCTGGGTCCAGTGCTGTTCAACATCTTTGTCAGCGACATGGACGATGGTATTGAGCGCATTCTGGGCAAGTTTGCCAATGACACTAAGCTGTGTGATGCCGTGGACTCACCTGAGCGAAGAGATGCCATCCAGAGGGACCTTGATACACTCGAGAAATGGGCCAGTGCAAACTGCATGAGCTTCAACAAGTCAAAATGCAAGGACCTGCACCTGAGTTGGGCCAATCCTAGGCACAAATACTAACTGGGCACAGAGTGGGTTGATAGTAGCCCTGAAAAGATGAATTGGGGTTGTTGATAGATGAGAAGCTCAATATGAGCTGGCAGTGTGCTCATGCAGCCCAGGAGGCCAACAGTATCCTGGAATGTATCAAGAGAAGCGTAGCCAGCAGATCAAAAGACAGATTTCCCCCCTTTACTCTGCTCTTGTGAGACTCCACCTTGAATATCGTGTCTAGTTCTGGTGTCCCCACCATAAGAGGGACATAGATTTGTTGGAGTGTGTTCAGAGGAGGGCCACAAGGATGATCCAGGGGCTGGAGCACCTCTGCTATGAGGACAGGCTACGGGAGCTGGGATTGTTCAGTCTGGAAGAGAGGAGACTTTGGGGGGATCTAATAGCTACCTTCCAATACCTGAAGAGAACCTACAGGAAGGCTGGGGAGGGACTTTTTACAAGAGGGAACACTGATAGGACAAGGGGAAATGGGTTTAAGTTGAAGGAGAATAGATTTAGATTAGCTCTTAGGAAGAAATTCCTCAGTACAAAAGTGGCAGGACTCTGGAATAAATTGCCCAGAGATGTTGTGGCTGCCCCCTCCCCGGAGGTGTTCAAGGCCAAGTTGGACGGAGCCTTGAGTAGCCTGGTCTAGTGGAGAGGTGGCATCCCTGCCCATGACAGGGAGGTTGGACTAGATGATCTCTAAGGTCCCTTCCAGCCTAGGCCATTCTATGATTCTATAACTACCTCTGTCCTTGATAGAGTTGTAAGAAATCCATGTTCCCAAGGAGCAGTGCTGCAAGAGTATGACAGTATGATGGCACCTTTAGTTGGACTTAAACAGCTAACTGTATTACTGAATTGTCTATGGACCAGACTTCTAAATTTATTTGCTTCTTGTTGCATTTTTGTTTGTTGACAGAGAAAGAGAACGTAGTAATTTAGAAGCAAACTTTTTCAGTATTTCTGACATAATTTGATAAAAACAATACGTTATAAGATTTGTTGGATGTACAGCAAGCTTCTTTAGATATCCCATTAATAATATGATCATTAGGATTAATCCTTGCACTTTTTAAAACCTCTACATCCTTGGCAGTCACAATAAAAAATAAATGTTTTCTTTTGAAAGAGGTTCTAATGTACTGTGAACATAGATAGGAAAATTTTAACAGACAATCTTGTTATTTCTGGCACTTCTGCCATTTGATATGTCCAGAATGTTTGACAACGTGTCAGCTCAAAATATATACATCTGGAAAGACTGATGATTTTGTTCCATATGTTTCCTTTGTTCATGTTTAGATATTTATTTTAATTAAATGTTATTCAATCAAAAATTCTTCAAAAGTGATACATCTGATGTATAGATGTACTATTTAAAAGGAATTAACACTGGGAAATATCTTCAGACTGTTTAGCAGTAGCTATCCAAAGTGGTTAAGTACACAGTTTTCTTCTGGTAGTGCTCAATTACATTTTTCATAACTTTCAAATTTCTGTAAGAATTATCCATCCAGAGTAAACCTGACTTTTTGTCTCCAATTGTCTTAAAAACAACATATAATGGATTTTTTTTAATATTTGAAAACCAAAAAGCTATTTTGTCGTCTTTCATTTCTTCCATATTTGCCTTGCTAAGTATTTCTAGAGCCTCAACTAGTTAAAATCAGCATATAAAAATATAATAACAATTCAATGCAAAACTGTGCAAAAGACCTTATGTCCTGCTTACTGTCCTAAACTACTGCTGTGATGTTAGAGGACCTTGTGGTCTTCTCCTTATTATTTGCTGAGGTGTTCCCCTTGAGAAGTGCATCCAAAAAGACAGAATGGTAAACAGAATGAGAGGCAGAGAGATGCATAAAAAATCCTTTGTCTTGCTTTTGGGAGCCTAATTCTTGTTCCAGTGGAGGTAACAGAGTGCTTAAACGTGGGATTGAAACAAAAGGAAGAAATAAATGTTCAGGTTTGATTTAAGGATGCTCAAATTCAAATAGTACTTACACTTTTTCAGTGATTGATACAGAGGAAAACTTTGTATAAAAGATATTTCTAGCAAAGCCTGTGAAATGTCGGGTCCCACATGATGCAGCATTCAGAGTAACATAAATAGTTTCATATTTTCAGCTCACATATATGTTATGTCCAAGATATGTAATTTCTGATTCCATACTTCCACTAGACTTTTTTTCTATAGTTATGTCCATGTTCTTTTTATTATCAGAGTGTCTTCTCTGATCTAGGTAGTATAAATGTTGTCTCCTTTGTCCTCCACAGATTATAAAGTGCTAGCTCTGTTCAATCTAATCAGACACTGATCCTAATCATGACGCTCTTTGAAACTAATTCCTTTATTCAAAGACGGTGATATAGACCCTCTGTGGAGCCTTGAGGAGTCATTCCATAAAATTCTCTTGAAGGATTTTTCCATCTGACATTCCTTCAGGAAATTTCCAGTGAATCAGCTTGAGGCAGGATATTTTTTTTGTAATTCATGGATGGTGGATTATGAGGGTAGAAATACTTGTGACTAAATTGCTCAGACCGGGGGCAAAGCAAGTGGCAGAAGAGGAGAACTGTAGCCCTTTCTTTTATAGGACTGGATTACTTGTAGCTGTTTATTGTATTTTGGTGAGATAGTTGTTAAAATTGTGATTACTCCAATGACAAATCTAAGTTCTATCTATATGACATGCTCCATTCATACCTGCTGCAGTATTTACAAGGTATTCAGTGTAACATTAGTCTACTTAGTACATTGAAAATGTTGCTGTTCCTTAAATTTTAATTCCCTCCATATATTTATGAAAACCATTCTTTTTGTCCTTTAATATGGGTTGTGATTTGAAATACGTTACACAAAGGTTTAGGAAATTAACTGAGTATAAGGCATGAAAAATTATCTGTACCTGATAGATCTGGCATTCGTTAGGACCTGGCATTCGTTCTTACTTGATACTTCGGTATTGCAACACAGGACCCTAAATCTGCATTAGGCCTCTGATTTTAAAAATAATAGAAGGTGATTAAAGCTAATACTATGAATCAACAGAATTTCCAGAAATGGTTCATTGCAAACCCAGAGAAAAAGTCACAGTGCAGAAGATACTGCATATGGTAGCAGGTCTCACAGTGTTATCAGTAACCCACCAGTAAGACCTTTTTCTTCAAAAATCGTTTAAGATTTTTGAAGAATCTTTTAGGATTCCTTTAAAAATCTTTCAAGATCTTTTAAGTCTTTCCACCGTACCTCTTTTGTACATCCAAACATCTGTTTCCTTCATCAAAAAGCTAAAGTTGATTGAATTCTCCCAAAGCTCTCACTACATCCTCAACTTTTTAAATTTCATCACTGATTCAACAGATCAAGGTTTATTTTCTGTTCCTCATAACTCTGCCTTCATTTGTCCCTGTGATATTCTGTTTGTTTCAAATCAAACATGTGAAATAGACAAGTTGATAAAAAGAAAAGAAAATAATTGAGAAAATGAGGAAGTAGTCAAACTCACAATATGTGGTTTTAAATCTGTGGGAAAATATTTCTCACTGATTGTATTGCCTACATGTAAGACATTATTATTTGTTTATCAGTTTCCCTCTATATAGTAACATGGAACAATGGTGACAAAATATTATTAAATTGCAACTCCATTATATGAAATAATAAGAACTAAAGCTGAAGTAAAAAAGGTTGCTTCTTCTTCACTGAGTTTTATGAAAGAATTTTAAAATTAAAACTTTTCACAGGCCCATCGTCCTGAAAAAGGAGCTAAAACCAAGCCATATTTGTACATTTCTTCAGAAGTTTAGAGATAAAATATGAACAAAATGTGCTTGTGCTTCAGAAATATCTATGAGAAGTGAATATGTTGCATGCATTTTCACAGAGTTGCCAGAAAAATCATTGTCTTAAGAAAACATGTTATTTTGATGTAAAATAATGCTTTGAACTGTATGGAGAAAACTCAGTGCACTAATAAGAGGCCTCAGTGCCATGTAATTCATGGCGCAAATGTGTCTGAGACAAGCACAGTTTTAAAGGACAAATACACAATCAATTTGCTGGAAAGTGATTTGAGGGTAATCTTCTGTTGAGTCAGGTATTTACATAAATGTGTAAGTGAATAAACAAACATCTAGCAAAGATGGCTTCCCTTTGAGAATTAATTGACTATGTCTTAACACCTGTAAAAGGTGAGAATGATACTTCATTTTTCTTAAGATGAGTTTACACTGTCTTTTGAATAAGAGGAAATGTGTGTAGAGAAATTTTAAGTGCAGGTGAAAAAGAAATTAATGTAAATCAAAATACTTCCATAAACAGTGAGGACCACTAAATGATACAGTCTGAGACAGGTAGGTATATTTCTGTTCTTTGCTCTTACACACGTGATGTAGATTGTGCTGAAATGTGTGTGACCAAGATAGTTCATTGCTCTAGAAACTTCAGTTTCCTTTACTTTATCAAAAGTAGCCAAACTGAGCCATCTCAATGATATTCAAAGCATATAGATCAGTTACAATAATGACAACTTTCATCACTGTGAGAAGTACTCTGATTACAATAGGGCTGGCAAAAAGTAAAATCTTAGTGGGTTAAAAAAGGCAATAATTTTACTTTGAAATTCTCATTCTTCAAAGAAAAATAATGCAAAAAGAACCTGACTGAACTGTCAACACTAATAGAAGAAAGGTTTTTTTTCTGTTAAGGCTGTTTCAGGACAGTTATCAAAGAGCAGTAATACCTATTGGAAGGTTTTCCATGACAATGACAGTAATGTTGCTTGCATGGATAGGAGAAGAAAGAAATATTTAGGTTCAGATTCAGAACTTTTTCTAACTATAATGACTTTGTCAACCCAAGGATTTTTGATAAATGTCTGATACATTTAGGGTGCCCTCTGTCTACTAAGTATTATCAGAGTTATTCACGGATAATATTTAGTAGACAGAGGACACCCTAAATATATAAACTGTTTCAACACAGCCCAAAGATTTAAAATTTTAAGGGAATAAGTCTAAAAATAAAATATTAAAAATAAAAATCCTTTTTACATTAGGAATCCTGTTTACATATTTTTGTTATTACTGCTGTTTATACTTTTGTGAACTATATGTTGGTAAAATGTATCAAAAACCAAAAAGAATCAAGAAAATAGATAACAAAGTAGAAGTATGGGATCTAGAGAAAAATAATGAAAAAAAAAGAAGAAAGTAAATAAATTATCTTAAAAAACACAGAAATATGCAAATGGCTACTACTCAGTCCAATAAGGGCTGTCTACATCTGGCTATATTTGCAAGTGTAGTACTCTGAATATTTCAATGTTTTGACCGTTCTTTCTAGTATCCCTGTCAAATGAAAATATTGCTTAAAGAATTTCAAAAAGCATGTCTGTGGTCTTCCAGATTTTTTGTAATGAACTATGAGGCAATAGATAGCTGATTATCAACCATATTTCATAGAAACAAAAAAAACTACAGAATTACAAGGTTAGGTGTTCCTCCAAGTTTCTGAATGTCTTTCCCATTTTGCGAAATATATTACAAAAACTTAAAAAAACCCCCACCCCCAACCTGCCAGGAAACAGAAAATTCAAAAAAATAAACTAAAAAGTATGAAACATAACTGTACACAAATTTACAATCCCTGAATTTTAATTAAGTTAACTTCATTATGAAGGTTATGTATCAAGCTAGTCAGGAAGCAGAAAATAGAGTATCAGAATCTGGATCTGCAGATTCATCAAGGACAGTGCTTTACTGTATGGCTGTCACATTAAAAATAATGTAGTTCTGATATCTGCCTTTCAGAGTCCCAGGACTTTCATCGATCCATCTATCAGAATCCCAGAAAAGGACTTTCACTGATCAGATTCACAAAAATTGAAATTAATTATTTTATTGAGTGACAGAACAGACTTGAGATTGCAGTTGATAAATTCACTGACTACAATAGTCATAGGGTGAAAGTTACGGCGCTTACCCAGAGAGATGTCACTGCCTGGGATGGAAGAAGAGAATGCAGTCCATCAACTGATCCTTCAGATATTGAAGTTCTTCTCTCCCAATTTAATGAGTATTTTCTCCATCCTTTTATCCCCAAAATCATGAGGTTTCTTTCCCTTGCCAGGTAACATGTAGCGTGATTTGGGTGGAGAGACGAGTACTATAGTCATTTATGTTTAACATATGCAGGGATGTCAGCTTTAATCTGCATTTCATAATTAATGAGGCAAAGGTTAGTTATCACATATGGTAGCCTTTTCTAAGAAACAAAGGACTACACCAGTTCCTGTATCTTGGTGTTTTTGCTGACAAAAAGCATGTCTGTTCCCCCCACAGGGCCCCCTCCTTAGCTGAGTCACGTGATAGTTGGGTGAGTCTCCACTCTCCTAGATTGCTCTGGAGATAGCAAGACTTTGTTGTTCTTTGAACACAGAGGTCTCACCTCATTATCCAAACCCCACATACGACTTAGCCCTTTCAGAATCTTCACTGATTCTAAAAATCTAAATGCATCTTTGGTGTAATGTTTATACACAAACTATAAGCTCAATTCAATTGCCAAAACTTAACACGTAGAACATTTTGAAATGCCCTATGCCACCCAAACTATCTGCATAGGTCTTGAAAATGTCAGGTGGGAACTCTTCTTGCTTTGCAACAAGATACAGAACATAGACTAAGAAATTCAGGTTAGGTCAGCTGTCCTACTGCAGCTTCCTGACTTTATGAAAACAGGCTTTTTTGCAAAC
The DNA here is from genome assembly GCF_000703405.1 of Apaloderma vittatum. Classification (NCBI taxonomy): domain Eukaryota; kingdom Metazoa; phylum Chordata; class Aves; order Trogoniformes; family Trogonidae; genus Apaloderma; species Apaloderma vittatum. The sequence goes on along the minus strand of NW_009730064.1, from coordinate 76,378 downwards.
ACCTACATGCAGATGCTTAGACTCGAATAACTTATTTTGGAGCCAAATACTACTTTTCCAAGGAATATTGAAAGGAAACAGGAGGAGGAGAACAGCCTGAGAGAGAGGATATGGTGATATGGAATGAGCTGATATAGAGAAACCTTGTATGTCTAACTCCTGAATTTGACAAGGGGAGAACTAAACTTTATTTTTTTCCCCTGGATGCCTATTACATTTTCACTGAATTTTGTTTTTCATATAGAATATGACCTGTGATTTTAGCCATACCTGTCAGAATAGTTCTTAAGAAGTAAATCTAATTGAATATTTTCTGCACTGCAAAATCTAGTTAAGAAATTTTTGCCACCTCTCACTTTGCCTTCTCAGCTCCTTTTTTCTACAAATGCACTGACATTTGATGGTGGTATAACTGTTAGAGTCATATTGTAAACCAGTTCAGTGAAACAGTCCACATTATAAAATAAGAAAGAAAATGTATTTTCATTTCCAGAGGAGAAAATGAATAAGAGACTATGTTATCAGTCACACTGTTCTGATGATTATTCTTTTGTCTATGTAATCTCTGTAGTAAAATAAATAGTTCCCTCTCTATAGTGGCTTAGTTAAGCTTAGTTAAGCAGGCACTAAATAAAAGAAAATCTGTTGATCCAAAACTGTACATATTTCTAATTATTTTTTTTGAGAGAGGGAGAAAGCAGGTAAGCAGCTCCATTATTTTTATGTATCTAACCTGAACCCAACATATAAATGTTTAATCTAACTCAACTGTTTCAATAGCTTTTTATCACAATTAGATATACTCATTGGATAGAGGTAATGGCCGAAACGAACAGGTCAGTAACTGGTCTGGAGAAGAGCTTAAAACACAAACATGTTAGCAAAATAGATTAGTGGGAAATGGGTAAATATTAAGAGAAATATAATCTCATTGGTAAGAAAAGTGAAAGAAACAATGGCATTGAAAACACAACTGTAATAGGAGACAGGAAGAGGAATAAATCTGAAATACAGAAGATGATGTGGAGGAGAGACATGAGAGCAGGGAACCACATGTCTCTGGCCAGGGACTTCCCTAAGGGCTGCAGGCTAACACGCTCCTCCCGAAGTGTGGCTCTCCCTCTGCAGACCAGGGAATAATCTTGGTTTTCCCAGCTCTCCGCCTTCCTTCTGCAGCAAATCGTTCTTGCATACACTTTGCTTGCCTCATCTGCATTATCACACACACAACCTCCAGTAAACGGCCTACATTCTCATGTTGTTGGGTGGGACTGGTTTGGCACAGCGGGTGATTCTGTTGGTGATTCAGGCACGAGCAGATGCTGAAGGTCTCGTACCCATCCCTTAAGAAAAGCTACTCAAAGATGCCTCTAGGCTTAATTGCATTGTTGTTGCCTTGGAGGGAAAGGGACAAGGGACGGGGATAGTGGCAAATGACTGAAAGATAGGGAAGCTGTCAATGGTAATACTTTGTATTTCCGCTCACCATTTTTCTTTTTAAATAAAAATACAGAAAGTTCACAAATCATAGTGTGATACTATATAAACTTAAAATACAATCTTGTGGGTATTTAAGAGTTGATCAAAGAATTACCAATGAACTTCAGCTTTAACCAATTAGTGTGACTTTTATAACAGTTGGAGTAGATAAAGATTTTGTAGTTTGCATGCACACTAAGTGGCTATATAACTCTTTCTTTAGATTTATGAAATGAGGGCTTATATATCTGCAATTCAGTGGAAGTTTTTAATGCTCCAGGTAAAAAAAAAAAAAAAAAAGCTGAATATCCTTAAGAATTTATTAACTGAGTCTGATTCCCTGAGGGTTCATATCAGCAAGATCCACTGACTGAGCTCAAAAATATGTTCTGAAGTATTATGGCACAAATCTTTTTTCTGCAATACACCTTCTAAGATTTATTTTCAAAGCTTTCTGCTGACAGCCTGACATACAAGCTAACAATATTTAGAAGACCTGAATAGCAAGGACATGGTCAGTTCTCACTTAAATTATCTATATTATTCTATTCTTGTATTAATCATAAATCATAATTGCTGTTAATATATTGTTAAAAGCACTGTAGAAAATAAATACTATCCTACTCTTGTACTGTTTCTTGGCATTAGAAAGTCCATAGTGAATTTTTCATTCTGAAAATCTTTGGTCATTACTATCTGTGGCATAAAGTAGATCAAACAAAATGCCATGTTCAGGCTGACAGCACACCATATAGCAGATATTAGTTGAAAGACAAGAACTTTGAAGCAGGAGACAAGAAAAAGAGGGTTTGACTTCTTTTATTTTGTAACCCCAAATTTCTAATGCAGGGATAGGTTTTAATGCAGGGATAGGATTTAATTAGTTCTTGTACTAGCACAAAATGGAAGAAAAGGTAGCCAAGGAAAATAATCTTTAGCTTGAATGTCAGGTGTAATTATAATAAAAATTCCTATAAATTTCTTATTGATACTTTCTCTATCTCATGACGAGGCAAGGAAATGAGGTTGAATGACTATCACTCATCTGCCTCTCAACAAGAATTCTACTCTGAGGCAATTATCTATGCTTTAGTTATCATTAGCAAATGCTAAGTCATTGGAAACTTCCACCCAGTATACTCCTACGGTTGTAAGGACCTCCATACAACTCCTTACAAAGCAGTGAGTTGTAACTCAAAAAGGTGCTTCATAAATAATAAGTGCAAACTTTTCCAGAGGGATGCTTACCTTAAGGCAAAAACCAGAGACATCTTAGAGTTTTCTATTTGACATTTCAATCTGTATTTTCTTTAGTATTCAAATCCTTCTACTCCTACTGCTATTATACAGCCACCTCTGCAGTGCTTAGTCATCATCAGGAGACGTGAGTGGAAGATCTGTGAGGGTAGTTTTCTCAAGTCTTAACAGTCCAAATGTGCAGATTTCCAATTAGTTTTCTGATTCTGTTTTTTGGTTTTTTTTCCAAATAGATATGTCAGCTCTTAGCACTTTTCATTTCCAGCCTTCTTCTGTCATGTTTTTGTTGTAATGCATTCACTTTCTGAAATAAGTTGTAAGCAGCACATTCAGAGTATCGGGAAGAATAAGCAAACTTTCAGACTTGACAATAATTGCATTTTCTGTGACAGGCTTTGATGTCTTCTGTATTCGCACCTATCTTTAATAAACACATCTAAGTAATGACTACCAAAAATAAATCTAATTCTTTCTTCTACTCATCATGGTCTTTTTTTGCAGTTTAAAGTAGTATACATGAATTAATATTATTTTTCAACTATGCAAAGTACGCAGGAACAACAAAAACATAGAGGTGCAAAAATTTTTCTATCTGGAGAGAAATTTTTCAAATGGTCATAGAGTACTTAACTAATAAATCAACACTATAAATCAATGAAGAATACTGCATATTTTGTTATAATATAAAAGAATTACTTTGCCAAGCACAGATCAATAAATGATGGAGAAACAGTGATGATAGCAAATTTGCAGATGTAGATGGTTTAGCAACTCAAAACATTCTGCAATTAAGAACAATAGTCAGTAGAGGACTTCTTGTTTGTGAGAACATATCTGTTTTCACTAAATATGGTTATCTATTTATTTTATGGATTTTCGCAGAATGTCTCTCACCTGCACTCCAAAATACACTCTTAAAATAAAAATACAGCATTGCCTTATTCTCTATGAAGAAAAAATGAGCCATTTCCTCTAATGATGTTCCTCTTCTTGGAACAAATTATTGATAAACGTACAGTGTCTTCCCCTGAATTGAGCCACACAGTAACATGGATATGCACTTGGAAATATATGATCTCTTTCACTTTGTATGGGCACTTCACCAATAATCCCTAACAAGACTGACGGAGAGTTCTGCCAAACATTGTTCCAGCCTTGTTGAAGACGGTCCTCTGAGGACATCCATTCTTGCAAGAGATTAAGTTATTTATTTGGTGTTTATTCTCAGCTGTGTACCATATCATGTACCTTTAAAGGTCCTAGAGTCTAGAAAGCAGGCTGAAGGAAATTGATAAACTAATAACAGAAAAGGAAACCCCCTTCATTCTGTGGTGAGAATGAATCATCTTTATCGAGTCTAACTGTATCTATAAAAGGATATGATATCTCTGACTAAGTGTAAACATTTGTAGATACCTACGTAGGAATTTATGTTCCTTTGCTGCATTTGCTGCGTAAATCTAGATTTCTAGCATCATTTAAGGCACTTAGCTAGTCCTCCTAACTTCTCTTCCGCACCTTCAAAAGGATATATTTATGAGTCCTATCTGCCAATTTTGGGCAGATGTTCTGGAGACTGTAACGTGGATTAGAAAGTATAAGGTGTCTACATCAAGGCAACTGAATTGAATCTCTATGTTCTTTATAGTCATGTGACAAGCTGTAGCTAACCTTAAGAGTGGTCATTTATCTTTATTAGTAAAAAAAGAAGCGAAGAATGGCCAATTAATAAACAGTAAACTTGCTGGAGATGACAAATTCTTCTCCAGGACCTTCGCCAAACAACTCCAAAAGGATATAAACAAGTGAATAAATAAAAAATGAAAATGTATTTCAGGAGCTACAATTATTTTAAAAAAAAAAGTTTGTGTATTCTAGAACAAAACCTGAAATTCTCTTGTTACTTGTAGTATAATATCAGTAGAAATTAATGAAATGGAAATACAAATGAAATCACAAGTATGTATTTGTCCTTTATGGAAATAATAATCAGCCATAGCCTTAAAGTAACATAGTCTGTAATGATGTAAGTTTAAAAGTGCATTTTGGTGGACTCTTGCTAAGACAGAAAATCTCTTCTGCTTTCTTCACAAGTATGTACATTAAATATTTTCCCAAAATGTATGTTTAGATAAATTATATGTCATGAATAAAAGTATAGCAGAAAAACATTTATGTTCACTGTGTCTTAAGAGAGTTCACTTTAAAATATTTTAAGAAAAAGAAAGTAGTTTTCTAGTTTTGATAACAGAAAGGTGGTGGCTACTGTAGTGAGGAATTTTGGAAGACTTTGAAGGAAAATCTTTGTGTCACATTCTATTTATAATTTATATTCACAGATGGCAAGATACGTGGTGTGACAAGTAGAAATAATCACTCTGTCATATTCACTAAGCCTATTCTTACAGATGTGATGTTCACAATACATTTTTCAGCATTGTAAGAATACAAAGGCATGAATTTTTTTACTACTTACTCTTGGAGAATAACTTTCCATCTGGTTTGCATTACAGATTCATCTTGCATTAAGAACTGAACTATTCTGTTTCTTCTTGTTAAGCCAGCTTTTTATTATTCAAAGAAATTCTTGGTTTTCAGTCTTACAAGTATTGCTCTGTCTGAGATAGCTCCACCAGGGGCTGTCATTCACCAGCAGAAGAGACCTCTTCCTCAGAGTGGTGACCTCTGTGCTTGTACATACTGCACTCAAAACATATTTTTCTCTATTGCTTATAAGACATATACACAGAAAGGGGGGAGGGGGCTGTGAAGGAAGATGTTCTGCAATTTTACTTTCATACGCAGCGAGCAGCTTTCTAAAAGCTTCTTAAACTGTTGCTTTTCTTAATCTCCATTATTTGTTTTTCTGAGAGTTGCAACAGTGTCTCATTTTTTCCTTTTTTTTTCTGAAAACTCGTCCTTCACCAGTACAATTCAACTGCTTTCAGTCATACCACAACTACTGTAATAATAATTAAAAATTCTTATAATCCATTTCAAACAAAAACCCTTCAAGTTCACTAGTAAAGTCAAATGATTAACAAAACAGATTTATTCTATTGCACTCATATCTAATTGTGACATTCTTTGGTTTTAGAGAAAAAAAACAATTTCTTAGCGTAAATTGAAGATGTTTGAAAATATAGACCCACTTGACTTAAATATTTGCAGTTCTACAAGTTTCATAATAAACAAATAAACAACTTTTCAAAAATGACCAGTCATTGGACAATGAACAAGTCATCTACAGAGCTGTGAAACAAGGGGACAAAAAGACTATAGAATTCAAGAAATATTCCTGGTTATTACAAAAATATTTATGATTATACATTCCCTGATCCGTGGTGCTTCTCTCTATATATGTTGCATCACCAGAATGTTTTAGAAAGTTTGGACTGAATATACAAGTCTACAGGTCAAGTGACGGAAGTATAAAATAGTAAACATGAGATTACTGCAAGTACTGAAACATGCCAACAGCTTTAGATTTCTATGGAGGATTTGCATTTTTATTAGCATACATTGAGCCAAACTACACAATGGGTTTGGCAAATCCACTGACTTTTGACAGACAGCCAGTAATTCAGGGGAACAGAAGGCACCTGATGTAATGCTCAAATATTTGTTTTCATTTTTGATCTACTTGTTTCTTTTCTGGGACATACTGATGTTATGTGTCCTATTGTAAAGGGATGAGGATCAAACAATACTTTTAATACAGCCAGAACCAATGTGTGGCAGTTGCTTCTTTGTGCCTGGTAGTATTTTTTGCTCTAAAGGTTACAAAGAAGCTCTTCTTTGAATGCCTGTTATCTTCTATTAAAAAGAGAAATAGCATTAGACACTTTGGGCATAATCATAGAATCATAGAATGACCTAGGTTGGAAGGGATGTTAGAGATCATTTAATCCAACATCCCTGTCATGGGCAGGGACGCCACCTCTCGACTAGACCAGCCAACACATGGGGACGGAAGGGGAATCAAACCCGCAACCTTGATGTTGTCATTGTTGTCAGCACCACACTCAACCCACTGAGCTAACCGGCCCCCATAAACAGACCAGTTCAAGATTTTAAAAATAGAATCGTGGAATTATAGAATCATTTTGGTTGGAGGCAACCTTAAAGATCATCTAGTTCCAACCGCCCTGCCACGAACAGTGATACCTTCCACTAGATCAGGTTGCTCAAAGTCCCATCCGACCTGGCCTTGAACATTTACAGGGAGGGGACAGCCACAACCTCTCTGGGCAACCTGTTCCAGGTCCTCACCAACCTCAGAGAAAATAATTTCTTACTTACATGTAATCTAAATCTACCCTCTTTGAGTTTGAAAACATTACTCCTTGTCCTATCACTACAATCTCTGATAGATAGTCCCTCCCCTTTCTCATAAGCCCCCTTTAAGTACTGGAAGGCTTCTATAAGATATTCCAGAACCCTACTCTTCTCCAAGCTGAACAACCCCAACCCTTTCTGCCTGTCCTCACAGGGTCCTCCTATGGACCTGCTCAAGCAGGTACGTGTCCTTCTTATGTTGTGGGCCCCAGACCTGCATGCACAACTCCAGGCAGAGTCTCACAAGAACAATGTAGAGCAGGAGAATCACTTCCCTTGACCTGCTGGCCATGTTTCTCTTGATGCGGCCCAGAATACAATTGTCTTTCTGGGCAGTTAACACACCTTGCTTGCTCATCTTTGTTTTTTCAACCACTAACAACCCTAAGTCCTTCTCTTCAGGGCTGCTCTCAATCTACTCATCACTCTGACTGTGTCTGTGCTTGTGATTTCCCCAGCCCAGGTGCCAGACCCTGCACTTGGCCTTGTTGAACTTCATGAGGTTGATATGGGCGCATGTCTCAAGCCTGTCAAGGTCCCTCTGGATGGCATCCCTTCCCTCCAACATGTTGAGTGCATCACACAGCTTGTTGCAAACTTGCTGCCTGTGCACTCAATTCCATTGTCCATGCCATCAACAGACGTTAAACATGTAGGTGACTAAACTTAATTAGTGTGTAATCATCCTAAATGCACAAAAGCATTTACTGTAAGGAGGCAGGTGACCGTGTCCCTTCCTTTGTTTTACAGAACATGAAGTATATGTATACATATATGCACATGAACTCTGCTGAGAGGTGATAGTGACCTTTTATACAAAGCTGAGTACCTAGTTCAAAAAACTATAAAATGGGAATCTACCTGTCTCGGTGTCTATGTTCTCTTTCCTTTCAGAACACCTTGTTCAAACTGCTGTTAGCTTGAACAACGTGACTTCTTGAAATAGGATTTGCAAATACAAAACTATGCTTTTGAAATCATAGTTATCAATTTCATGTCTTACCAGTTCTTATCTTCTAAGAACCTGTGTACAGACAACATCCTGAAAGAATGGAAGCATCCAATCACAGAATCACAGAATTATTGAGGCTGGAGAAGACCTATAAGATCAAGTCCAGCCTATGACCCAACAGCACATTGGCTAGACCACAGCACTAAGTGCCACATCCAGCCTCTCCTTAAACACCTCCAGGGACGGTGACTCCACCACTTCCCTGGGCAGTTCATCCCAGTGCTTGAGCACCCTCTCCGTGAGGAAGGGCTTCCTGAGATCCAACCTAAACCTTCCCTGATGCAGTTTCAGGCCATGCCCTCTTGTCCTGTCACTGGCTGCCCGGGAAAAGAGACCAACCCCCACCTGACTACACCCTCCCTTCAGGCAGTCGTAGAGAGTGATAAGGTCTCCCCTGAGTCTCCTCTTCTCCAGGCTAAACACCTCCAGCTCCCTCAGCCTCTCCTCACAGGACTTTCCCTCCAGTCCCTTCAGCAGCCTTGTTGCTCTCAATATTTCTGACTGTTCCTTTACATTGTCAGTTCAGCAGAGTGCATTGCCCACAGACAGTTATATGTCTTACACCTTCAGTGGCAGAAGATTATCACCTAAAATATGTAGATCGAATTGTCTCTGAAATTCTGTGTATCTGTCAACACCCCTCACTCTGTCTCACCTCTGCCCTCTTCTGTGGGGAGATAGCATTGTCTTCTGGGGTTCTACATTTTTACTTACTTGTCTTACTGGGGTTCTACTTCATGCAGTGTTCGACTGAGTTAAGAAGACCATATTGTACTCTTCTGATTATTTTTCATTCAGATACATGTACTATGTATCCAAGTATTTTGCATAAACAACAGAACTAATATGTTAATTGCTTTACTTGTGAAACTTGGTTTGTTATAATAAAACACAGTAGACGTTTTAAATGCACTTACTTAAATGGTGATATATAAACCATATAAACCATATAAATGGTTTTCTCAGTTTCTCATACTTAAAAACAAAGTTTAAAAAAAATGAAATCTAATAGTTTTTAATAATTACAGAGGATCTAAATGCAGTCTTACTGCTACTGATTTCTACTCACAGCTTTTTTACATTGGATTTATGTTTTTGTACTACTACTCCTTATCACTGAAATCTTACTTCTTTCTTCATTAGTCTTAAATAAAAGCTACTTTACCAGTTGACTTCATGGATGTTTTTATTGGCATTTTTCCTTTTCATGGGTTAAAACCAAGACTGAGATAGAACTGTACATCGTGGAGTAGATGGTTTACCCTGGAGAACAGCAGGAGTAAAAACATTTTGGGATCTGCAAGATGTGAAATAGAAAAACATTTTATGGTAAAAATAATAGTGGATTCTACATCTGCCTTTGCATGTTAATCTTGAGTAGACTTTGATAACATTATGAATGGTATCAAAATGAACAAGTAAAAAACAGATAAAAAGCATGCTAACATATTTAGAGCCGAGAGAAGTAAATTGTGAAATAATAAAAAGCAGCAAGACTCAGACAAGAGAGGAAAAAAGAGAGCTTCGCATTAATTTAGAGATTTATGGCACTTTGCCATAAATTGCAAGTTTATCTGTATTTCTCTGAATTGGCTTCAGGATAAAAGCCATTGTTCCGTGAAGAGGATGATTATACCAGCCACCTAGAATATCCTGTTTATATTGGCATTCAATTCCAGTTCAGAGTTCTGTTCCCAAAATCTTTAGGGAATCTTTTGTGTCTTTCTGTTAATGACTTTCTTCTCACTAGGCTAGAAAATGCTTCTCTCTCACAGAAGTCTATCACATGTATTGCCAAACCTCACAGACACTGACAGTTACCATTTACGGGTGAGAGATGAGTATGGATACCTTAGCTGTCAAGGTGCAAATACTAAACACAGAACAGTAAAATCCTCATCAAAATGGCACACTGAGTAGCTCAGTGCTTACGTGACTGTATTTTCCATAAACTCCTTGGTTTTCATTGTCAGATGCCTGTCATGTCCTCCCAGATAGGTTTCTGACTTCTGACTTTTGGAAACTTGGCCA
>NW_009730064.1:45662-66230 GCF_000703405.1 Apaloderma vittatum | reverse complement strand
TTCCTGCTGCTTCGGGGAGCTCCTCGCCAATGGAGCAGATGGATCTCACAAGAAACAGGCTCTTATTTACTAGGCTGGACAGTGGCCACATAAGATGGCAAGTCTAAACCATTTACCTGCACATCCTAGGTTATAAACCTCACAGGGAATACTTTCATAGAACCACATCAGTGTATGCCCAGCAAAGCAGCAAGCAGTCATATATAGACAGCTGTGAAAGGGAGCATATGTCTTGTGAAAGACGTAAGAAAAAATTGGAACTCTCTAATATTTTGCATTCTGATTATTTAGCACAACTAAATTTTTTAATGCCTCCTTTTACTTTCCTGTTATTTCCTTTCCTAGGTTTCAAATTCACACCTTTTTTGTCCTATGTCTTGTAGCTTTTGATGTATCTGATTTAATTCCCCAAACTTTATTGCTGTTGTCCCTCTCAGAATCATCTTCTTCATCTGATCCCTAGTCTCTCGCTCTGAACCTATGTCTTCTTCAGCAAAAAAAAAAATCTATACTCTGATCAGATCAGAAATTTCATAGTATCAAAGACTTAAGGCCAAAAGGAACCATTATATCATCCAATCCGGTCTCTTACATAGCAGAGGTTATTTTATGGTATGATATTTTTCTTTTGTGGATACTAGTTTAGTTTTTTAACCTTCAACCTTTAATTCTTCGTATCTCTATAACCTTTTTTTTTTCTTCTAAGAAACAAGTCTTGCCCTATGTAGAATCTTCAAATGGGTTATTATTTTACACTAACATCATCAATAAAAATGTAAGTGTGGAACCGGCAGCCTTTTTACTGTGCTTAGTTATGTGTAGAGGTTTCAAAGATTCTGGTAGTCTACACTATGATACCTAAAGGACAAAATCCTAATCGATAGAATCTATCCTTTTGTGTTAGTCATAAAGGACATACTGAGATATAAGTAAAAAGAAATTCACCTCTTCAAAGTCAAGAAGAGCAAAGCAGCTAATATCTTTTGTCTTCCAGTCCACCCACACAATATCTGAAGTCAGTTGATATATTCAGCTATAATATTAGATACCTGTAATATTTTAAAATAGGTTTAAAAAACAAGTGCACAGTAAGGAAGTTTTTTATATTTCTATCTTATTTAATGCTACAATACTGTTAGTCAAATATTCAGTTCATTGAATTTACTTAATACATAATTATGAAGGAAAAATTATTTTGAAATTCTTCATTATATCTTTTCTTTCTCAGAGCATATTGATAGCACATTGCATGTTTCATACCTTCAGAGAGAAGTGTCATTGTTCTATAAATTGGTATGTGGTCAGAAATACATTCATACTAACATTCTAACATGCACAATTAAGTTAAATTGACGTAGTGTTGATGTATTATGAACTGAGAACAAGTAAAACCAAATCAGGCTTTTTTTCCAACTGTCAGATATAATGTAATGAAAGCACTAAGCCTGAAAATGTATATGGATATTCTTGAATTAATATGCACATGTACGATATGTGCATAAAATGAATTTCCTAAACATGTTCATATAATAAAGACCATAGGAATGTGTCTTCTGTAAAGACAGAAGTCTACACTTTTATTCTTGAGACAAGAATGACATTTATTACATAATTAAAATTGTAAAATAACCTTTCATGACACGGTAGGTTTTAGGAATATTATATATTTGTATATTTAGGCAGCAAATGTTGTTTTGCAACTATTTAATTCTCAGATCTGGAAAAAAAAAAGGAAGATATTTATTTTTTTGTATGCAATAATAAACTTCAAAAATCTTGAAATGTAAATGGTAAAATATACCCAGAGGTTACCATGGGTTTGGTGTAGTAGTTACTGAAATAAATAATTATCTTGTCTATACCTGAGCAGTCATCAAAATCCACAATCACATATTCACAAGTGTTTCATGTCAGTGTTTCAGTTTGGCTTTAGTCTTCATGCTTCCAGATGAAGGATTTTAAATCCAGGATTCAGAAATTTTCTGAATATATTCAGGAATATAAGGGAAATCCCACATTTAAGAGCCATAGCTTCTGTGAAGCAGGTATTTTTTTCTAAGCAATTTCACATCTTAGTATTTTATGTCTTAGTGTCTTATGCTTCATCTCTGAATAATCTGTCCTATCAAATATTATGAGACAGAAGCCATCATTTTAAATCTTCGTGCCATATAGAAAAAATGCTATCCATTTTACTCAGAACTTACATCTGAGATAGTCTTATAGACTCCCTTTATGTCAGTGAAGAAAACCAATCTGTTTTAAGTTTTGCTTTTTCTGGGTTTTTCTTTGTCAGTTTGTTTGTTTGGTTGGTTGGTTTGGTTTTAGCTATGTTTCGTGGTATCCTAAGGAAGAAATTTGAGATTATTCAGACAAGTCTTCGAATTGTTCATTTTCCTCTGTTTTCTAAGAGGAATCTAAAGCGTTGCTAAATTTCTTACTAAAAATCATCTGAAATTATCTGAGTGGATTCACCTCTGACTGCTGTTCTTACTCAGTAATCAATTTCAAATGTAAATTCAAGATTGGAGTACTGATTCCTCTTGCCTTATATTTGATAGAGGTGCTGGAATAACTTCATGTCAAGCTGATAAGATTCTACTAATACCAGTAGTGCAAGACATAGCCATGAACCTCTTTCCTTTTGCCTGGATTCATTTACAGCCATGTAGGACTGTATCAGAAGAACGTTGAACTTTGTATCTGTAAGATAGGGGGAAAAAAATCTACAAATAAAAAAAGAATACAAAGAACAAAAGAACAGTTGTAAGAGAACAAAGGTCATATTTCTTTGGATCTGAACAGTCAGGTAACCACAAGTCTAACGCTATTTCTGAGATAAGCAAATACATAAAAATACATTAAAAAAATCTTCATAATTTTTTCTTTTATTTCTCAAACTATTTTAGGAGACATGAAAATTACTGTTATGTTATAGAAATCAGCAGAAAACTTTTCTCTAAGAAGTGATGTGATGAACTCAACTCACTTTTTACTAGGTATCTACCCATAAGTATGCATGAAAGCAACAAGGGAAAAACACTGCCACAGCAATTTAGGTAAAACATTACGCAGATTGAAATGAAAAGCAAACCACCAAATTATAAATAGGAGGGTCCTTACCATTACAAAGATTAAAGCATCTGTGACATTGTGCTGACAACCCACCAGCTGATTTCCCTCCAGGGAGACCTGTTGTTCAGGATCTCGGCCACAGACACTGTTCTCACAGCACACAAGCCTGCAACCTGGTCTGTCATGCAGGGCAGCCTGCCCACCCTGTAATCTGCTCTAGACAATTTCAGGGGTGAGAGGTTGTTTTGGGTGTAATGCAGCCTCTTTATGCTGTTACCAATATACAACAGTACAGCTATAAACATATAAAGGTTAACATTGTAGCAGATATAAACAATATTAAGACAGGATGTAATGCTAAACATAATAGTCCAGAAGATGATGACAGCCATCTGACAAATATGCAGTTACAAGGGGAGATGTACATAAGGGGAGCTATGTACATGCTATGTACTAAATTAGTGGTTGTGCAGATAATCATTCCGGCGCGATGGATGACTTGATATGAGGCCATACACTGTTGCTGCAATACATTCAGCAACTTCTTTGTCACTACCCAGACAGAAGAGAATTTTATCCACGATTACATGACACTGTACAGCTCTCGCTTGTTCAGGAAAGTTCCATTGCATTGGGGTCATAATTGCTGATGGATTCTCTTGTTCTACAGCTTCAACAATGCATCTGAGTATTATCTACCACCACTCTACTGTCATTCTCATACTCCTTGTCTGGGCCATGTTAAACTTACACTGTCATCTTCCTTGGTGGGAGTTGCACATACAGGGCCATTATTATTATTTAATGTTGTTGATTATTCTACCAGGGTTCGTATGCACATTATTACTAGGACACCGTCCTCATAGTCACACAAATCCTTGAGCTTGACTCTGCGTGCATGACACATCCATTGCCAGAGCTGACATTTTTTATAACCATGATGTCTACTAAAAGGTCAGAATTATCTGCTTACTTCCTCACTGGGTGGTTTGTCCACTTTCTAATATATTATATATGGTAAAAAAAATATATAAAGTATTAGACAAAGGTTCAACTACATATTATTTTGTTTATGCAGTCTACCACTCTATCTGCTCATAATCTGACCTTTTTTTTTTTAAAAAAAAAAAAAAGGAATATTAATCTGACAAAGGGATCCCCAGGGAATAATTTCAACTACAAATGCAGATTGGTATGAGGAACTCCTGTTTCTTTTATTTCTAATATTTTTTTCCTTCCTGGCAGTGATGCCTTCAATTTATTCTGTATAAGGTTGCTCACATTTTGTGCTTATCTGTGCATTTTCAATGCTGTGCTTGCATTGACCTCACAGGTTTTATCTACACTAGGCAATTAAAGTGCCTTCAGCCATGCCCTTACATGTTCAGGTGAAGCTATTGATTTTATCTTACTTTTGGCAACAGGACATTATTTATTTGTTGTTTTTTTTCTGTTGATTTTCAGCGGCAATAATGAATCATTTTTGTACTTCACAGCATATGCTTTTTTTCACAACTCTGTGCCCTTTGGAATGTCCTTCACATTTCTTATCCCTGGTGATGAGATGTGTTGCACTCCTTGAAGCTGCGAACATCTTGTAGAGGAGGAGAGACCTTGCTACATGTCCAGAATATGGCCATGGGACTGACAAGTATGGCCTAGCTTTCAGGGTTGAGGAGGACAGAAGGAGGCAGGAAGAAAGGGATAATAGAACACAGGTGACCTTTCACATCCAGTAATTAAAGGGAGGCTATTGTTGCTGATACCACATGTGGAGAATGAATCATACTTACAGTCACAGTGATATGTCAAGACCGACCTTATAAGTGATAAACTCAACCAAGATAAAGCCATCCTGAAGTTTATTTAGCACAAATATGTTGAGGTCATAGGATGTAGTCTCACACAGAGGTAGCTTATACTAATTTTTCTCTTTTTTTTTTTTCCCCTAAAATTCCTTGGAATTTCTGTTTTTGTTTCTCCCCACTTGCTTTGTTTGTTACAACATAAAAAGGAAATGTGGTCAGAATGAGTGTTGCACAATAGTGACAAGTAGAAATCCTTTAAAAAAGTTGTTTATTGGAGCCAGACAAATCAAAGGCACTCTGACATGTTGAGTACTCTTGTTGGGAGTACACTGTAAGACACAGAGCTTGCACAGACAGTGGAAAAGTCTGAGATACTGAATGCTCCTTTGCCTCAGACCTTACTAGCAAAGCAAGCTTTCAGAAATCTCAGGTCCCAGTGGCCAGGGGGAAATGTTGTATCACAGAAGAGGTACCACTTGTTGGAAGATGATTAGGCTGGAGAATACTTAATCAAACTGGACATATATAAGTCCAAGGGCCCTCATGGCATGCACCTATGAATGCTGAGGGAGCTGGCAGATGTCACTGTAAGACACCTCTCAATAATCTTTGATTGATGGTGACAGTGAGAAGTGCCTGAAGAATGGAGGAAAGCAAACACACTCCTGTCTTCAAGAAGGGCAAAAAGGAGGGCCCAGGGAGCTACAAGGCAATCAGCCTCACTTCAGTCCTTGGGAAGGTGGTAGAGCAGTTAATGCTGGAAACCACTTTCAGGCACATAAAGAACAAGAAAGTTATCAGGCATAGTAAACGTGATTTTCTGGTAATGCTTAACCAAGTTGATAAACTTCTCTGATTAAATGACTGGCCTGGTAGACGAGGTGAGAGTAGTAGATATTGTCTATGTGGATTTCAGTAGAGCCTATGACACTGTCCCCCATGAGGAACTGTCGATGTACTGACTGGATGAACATGTCGGGGGAGTACTGAACACTGGTTGAATGGCCAGGCCCAGAGGGTGATGATCAGTAGAACAAAGTCTACAAGCTGGTAACTAGCAGTGTGCCCCAGAAGTCTGTGCTGGGTCTCCATACTGGAGAAAGTCTAGCAAAGGGACACCAAGATGATGAAGGGGCTAGAGCATTTCTCCTTCGAGGAAAAGTTGAGAGAGTTGAGAACGTTTAACTTAACGGAAAGAAAGTTCAGGGTGTTTGCATCAATATACATAAATACCTGAAGGGAGGATGCAAATAGGAGGGACCCAGGCTCTCTAAAGTGCCGTGTGACAGGATCAGAATCAATGGGCACAAACTGAAACACAGTGTGGTCCGTATGGACATCAAGAACTTTTTTTTTTTCCTTTATGGTGAGGGTGACCACTTATTGGCATAGGTTGCCCAGAAAGATTCTGGAGTCTCTCTCCTTGAGGATATACAAATCCATCTTGACATGGTCCTAGACAACTGGTTCGATTTGACCCTTCCTGAGCAGAGGATTTGGACCAGATGATCTCTAAAGATCCCTTCCAACTTCAAATGTTCTGTGATATTTAGATCCCTCTGGCATAATTAGTCAATTAGAAATCTAAAGATATTTGCTTTCAACTTCAAACATTTTGCAGAATCGTTAGCTATTTTGAGCTAATTAGCAGTTTCAAGTGAATAGTAAAAACCACCTCCAGTATACAGAAACTTATACAGAGCGTCATGTAACAGGTATTCTTAATTTGACATTTCATTAATGGAGTACTTCATCACTTGACATTATGTTAGACAGCCTTAAGAGAGATTTCTGAAACCTCAGAGTTGTTTTCTCCGTCATAAAATGTTCCAGTCAGTAGGTCTGATACTTGCTTAATATTTTTATAATTCAGCATTGCACTTCTAATTACAAGTAATAGAAAAGCTATCAAAACAAGGATAGTAGAAGAGTGAGCTATGCAAAATATTCTGTCTACTGATAGATCACATAATTTTCAAATAATGAAAGTGACAGAAATTACACTGTGAAGCTGTCATACACATTTTCTAAGTATGACAATATTTAGATTCGGTTCAATTTAATACTAATGCATAAAGTAAATCTGATGTACAAATACATCAAGTCTTGAGACTACTTTTGCCCAGAAAGTAACTATGTTTTTTCTTTTTTTGTGTGTGAGGTTTGAGTAATAATAATTGAAAGAGTTGTTCTTTGCTATTCCTTGTTGCTTTCATCAGAGTCTCTCAAAAATTTTAACTACTGTTGTCTCTTTTGAGGAAGTTATTACCTTATTCTCTAAGGGAAACTTATTTTCTCGGGGAAACTATGGTCCAGCATGCTTTGGTTTTTGTTTTGTTTTTGTTTTTTTTTAAAAAGAAAAAGCCCACATATAAAATCTGTGATAATACTAAGAACAAAACTCAAGTTTGTTGTCTTGGTGAAACTAACAGCTTTTTGCAGTAAAATGTAAAAATCCTGTAAAGCTTGATTAGATTATAATTTCAACCTCCAAACTCATACTTTTACCAAGTCCATTCTTCTGTTTAGAAGACTCTTTGTTCTGTTAAAAGACTATGCATGTGTATCACAAAGTAGAAATTAATTTCTTAATGTTTTCTGGATTTTTGAGCAGATGTTTGACTACATATCTTGGTAAGCTGAAGGTTTTTTGAGAAATCTGTTTGCAAAAAATTTGGGCTTTTTTTGATGTCTGTAATGATGATTGTGCACTTTTCCACACAATCAAAAACATTCATTTCTACAGGGTTTAAGTGGCAGTATAGGTACAAATCCAGAAAGGGATTGAAAAGAGGGTGTCTGTTTTTCAGCCATAAATTTAAGCTAAATATTTAGTATTATGATACTGATAAGCACAAGACTTTCTGTTAAATGCTAAATTACAGTTTTGGGAAGAAATGAAATGTTAATATAGTAAGATTCCTGGGAAAATAATTCATGTCAGAGAAAGAGATCACAGATCTAATAGTAGCTTTAACTGTGCATGCATATATATATGTGCATAAACAATTTAAGGGTTTAATTTAAGCAGCATTCAAGAGCAGTACATATTCATTTCAAGCTTCGAACTAATGACAAATTTGTTTAAATAAGTACCGTCACGTGTTGCATAAAATAGTCTCCTATGACTTCTTTCCTGATGAGTAAATTTCATAAAAGTAATATAAACCCCATGTTTGTTAATGAACATTTTTTGAGGGTTACATAGAAATCTCAGATAAGAATGTAAAATAATCAACCTATTACTGCATCCACCCCTCAGAAAACACAGACAGATGGAAAACTGACAACTAAGATGGATTCTAGATATGAATAAAGGAAGAAATCTAACTTTGTTATTCAATTCTTTGGTTTTATCTTAAAAATTACATATATTTTGGATTTTTCAATGAGGTTTGCGCTAGTTATTGCTGGAATAAAAACTTGATGTTACTATAAACTGGAAGACCACATATATAATTTTCTTGATTGGGTGGTTTTTATCATGATCTGTAAATGTTTTTATTGCAAGCTGAACATATTCAACATTAAATATATAGTTCTCATAATAAAATATAGATCAGTAGCGTCTTAATACTTACTCAATTATTGCCTAAAATATGAATTTCCATTAAAATGTACTTTGGAAATATTCAACTTTATGTCCTTATAGATTTTTTCTTATTATTTTTAAAAAATACTAATACAAATAAAACAAATACACTGGGAAAATTAAACTTCTCAAGCTCTGTAAGCTGTAATAATTACATTGTAATTAGCAAGAAAACTCTAAATTCCCTGAAATGATCATATGTAGTTAAACTATTGCATTGACTTCTATAGTTACTAAGAAAGGGTTGTGTAAATACCATAGAATCATAGAATCATAGAATGGCCTAATCTGGAATGGACCTTAGAGATCATTTTAATCCAGTCTCCCTGCCGCCAGGGACACCACCTCTTGACTAGATCAGGCAACACATGGGGACCGAACGGGAATCAAACCCGTGACCTTAGCATTGTTAGCGCTATGCTCAACTGACTGAGCTAACTGGCCCCCACTAGCTCTCAAATTGAGACTTTTAGTATTCTCTAGTGACCCAATTCAGAAAGCTATATTAAAACATTAGAATTCAGGACTCAGTCCACAAAATTAATTGTTGGAATATATACTTTTGTCTGCAATATTAGTGAAAATGCTTGCTCCTGGGATAAAAAACCTGAAGAAGGATCAGAGCTCAGAAGCAGTCAAAACTACCAATGGGAATAATAGAAAAGATGAGAAAAAGACTTGGAGAATGTTATATCACTACACATATTTGTGGTTAGCCATGTTCTGATTACTGGGAGAAAGTCTGTTCTCTTTCCTCTCTTTCTGTAGCTGAAGAATAAAGATTTAGATTGAAGATTGAGGAATAAGATTTAGAAAAGGTGGATAGAAGAGCAGAAATTATGACCAAGGATTGTGGCAAAAATTAACTAAGAGAGATGAATCATTGAATAAAAAAACCGACATCTTTGAAACTGTGAATGGCATGAGGAAGGCAGTCGTTTACTGTCTCTCCCAAAATACAAATTGGGAAACACTGAATGAAACGAGCAGATGGTAGATACAGAATAAACATAAGGAAGTAACTATAAAATGTGTGCTTCAATTGCATAACTTCTCATCCTGATGAGTTTCAAAAAGCTTAGTGGACATTCAAGGGATGATGGACAACACCAAGTAAAATATGTCCATCAGGAGATGCTAAAAACTTAGAAAGTTTTGTTAACAAGATCCTCAGATGAAGACTGTTGGAGGCTGGGAATCTATTTGTGAGAAGTATAATCAAGAGCATACCTTATCTTTATACTCCATTCCTATATGCTCCTACCTCTGTCTGAGGTTCACTTTTGGTGACAGGACTCTAAACTAGACAGACCCTTAGACCAATGTGTTTTGTCTATTCTTGCGCTATGGTGTTCTTTGCTTTTCTGCTCTTAGGCTTGGACTTTGAGCAATTTGTTTGTTTAACAGCCAGACAGAAGATGGCAACACTAATCACAGGGAACCGAAAAAGGAAGCGCTTTCAAAACACTTTTACAAAAATAACAATTTTCTGGTAATCATTAAATCCATTTTGTAACCTAGGAACAAGTGACGCAGAAATTTTGACTTGCACAGCACTACAGAGGAAATACAGTAAAATAAAAAAATGGAAAAGCCTGAGTAATTCTACTTCTTTCATTAAAATAGATAGACAAATAAATAAAAAAAAATATTTTTTAAAAAAACAAAACGCACAAAAAAACCTCACCAAATAACTCCCCAAAACCAAAACCAATCAAACTAAAAACCCTAACCAAAACACAAGCCACAACTTTCCCTGAAGGGTCCAAAATACTTATCCTAGAATTGTGGCAATATTGTCACTATTTTAAAGTACTTCACAATGCATAAATGTATAGTGATAGTTGTGCAATATTGTTTCTTTCTACTGTTGCTACTCTTCATATAATTATTTTCTAAAGGAAATTATACTGAATGTGAACGTTTCTTCAATAAATATTTTACTCTCTAGCATTTAAGAAGATGCCTCCACCTATTTTTCTGGAAATATAAAATCATTAGTTGTGCATTTTGGAGGTGCACTTTTACTTCTGGGTTGGTAGACTTTTCTAAATCTCCTGCTGTGTTCCCAGGCTGACCAGCAGGATGAATTAATAAAAGAGTGACAGTCCTGACCCTCAAGATGACAAATAAGGGGGTATGACAAATAAGTTTAGACTACAGGGTTCATTTTACTCTAAAAGTCTTCTGATTATTTTCATTGTTTATGTTAATTAAGAAACTCTTGAGAAATATTTTTGGAATGACAAATCAGACTTTTTTTCTGGATCTCTATATGCTTGCGCATTTCCTTCTAATGTCTGGTTTGCTCTCTTTCTGAGACTGAGAGATATTTTAGAAAAGACAGAAACACTTAGACAATACTTTTAATAGTTTTTTTGTGATTAACATATAAATCGGGATTCATTACCCAACTCAAATTCCATGAAAGTTGGAAAAATCATTTAAAACACGTCTCTGCAGTCCAAATAGAGTAATTTATACCATCAGAGTATAATTCATCCTACCTGTCATAGACACCTATCTTAGAAAGAGATTGAGTTTTGTGTGTAATTCCTTGTCTCCATTGATTACTAAAGAAGCTTGGTGACTAAACATGATGGGTGGAATGAATTTCATTTAGGCATCTTTACTGTATATGTCTACATCTGAAGAAACTTCTGGAAAGTGTTGTAGTCGGTGAAATGAAATAAACACTTTCAGGGAAAATTTATCTGACAATTTAATCATCTGTACTGGTTTGGGCTTGGATAGAGTTAGTTTTCTCCACAGTAGCTTGCATGGGGCTATGTTTTGGATTTGTGCTAGAAACAGTGTTGATAGTACAGGAATGTTTTAGCTGTTGCTGAGCAGTGCCTGTACAGAGCCAAGACCTTTTCTGCTTCTCATCTCACTCCATCAGTAAGTAGGCTGAGGGTGCATGAGAAACTGAGAGGAACAGAGACAAGGCAGCTGACCCCAAGTGTCCAAAGGGATATCCCATAACACATGATGTCATGCTCAGCAATAAAAGCTGGAGGAAGAAAGAGGAAGGAGGGATGTTTGCAGTTATGTTACCTGTCTTCCCAAGTAACTATCACATTTCCTGGAAATGGCTGAACACCTGCCTGCTAATGGGAAGTAGTAAATCAATCCCTTATTTTGTTTTGCTTGTGCACGTATCTTTTGCTTTCCATATTAAACTGTCTTTATCTCAACCCACGAGTTTTCTCACTTTTACTCTTCCTATTCTTTGCACCCTCCTGCTGTGGAGGAGTGAACGGTTGTGTGGGATTTGGCTGCCTACTGGGGTTAACCCACAATGTAGTCTATTTTAAAATGAGATAAATTTCACCTTACTTCACTTGCTATAAACAGATTCTAAATAATCATCTCAAAAGTAGATAATTTCATTGTAAATTTCTACATTCATTCCTCTGAATAGTAAATTGGATGATACCTTTCCGCCTGTAAGAACTGAATGAAATTCCACCCACATTTCTAGAGTGGTAAATGTAAGTTTTACGAAAAAATCCCTATCTAACTTACATCCAGCTGGGTTAAATTTGTCTATGTTTCTTGCAAATCTGCAAAATAAACATATTACAGAATTTACGTTTTAAAGCAAAATGTATTGCTTTGCATACAATCTGATTTCATAGAATCATAGAATGGCCTAGACTGGCAGGGACCTTAGAGATAATTTTTAATCCAGCTTCCCTGTTGCCAGCAACGGTAAAGTTGTTTTAGTTCTGCTCCCTCTCATGGACTCATAGATTTATAGAATCTTAGGATGCATTGTGTTGGAAAGGACCTCTAGAGTTCATTTAGTCCAACTCCCCTGCAGTGAGCAGGGAAATCTTTAACTACATCAGGTTTCTCAGGGCCCCATCCAGTCTGACCTCGAACGTCTCTAGGGAGATGTTGACGGAACTAAAACCTTCTCAAACACAGACACCACTTCCTTTTCTCCAGTGCTCCTTAACCTCATTCCTGGTGTCTTCTGATTCCTTTTAAACTCATGCAACCTTGCCATGTTCCAATTCCATTTTACTCCATCTACTCTTACCTAGGACTTTGCCATTTCTCACTGTATTTTACCACTCCTTTCAGTTCCTTCTAGTGTTTTCTACTTGGATCTTTTCTTTAAAACAGAGTAGTTCCACTTTTTTGACATGTTGTTATCAATGTTTTAGATATTTTTATGATGAAAAGAGATGACAGTAAGAAAAAAACCTCACAATCCTATATTGTTGCATAGATATACCATAAAATTAATCTCTTCTAGACCTAACATAGAAATTTATGAACTCTACAATTCATGTTCATGAGAGACACACTCACTGCATTTAAAATGGGTTTGTAAAGAAGTGAAACTTCAAGATTTATCACAGAGAAGAAAAATAGCTCCACTTTTTTTATTCCCATTTTGAACAACATCGAAAAATGTTTTGCATCTGCCTGCATGTACACTAACTACAGAAAGATTCTGGGAGAGTAGACAGGTAACATAAATGACTCTCACTTTAAAATAGCTAAATTTAGAGAAAATGCCCTGCTATTGAATTGTCCATAAAAATAAAATCAGAAATTAAGTGGAAACTGTAATTTCCTACCTCACATATTTAATCCAATATTCTTGGGTTTAATCATCTTGAGAGACATCCGATTTCTTTTTTTAAAATTAGGATTCAATCAATTAATCTTCAGTATTTTCAGTGCAAATGGAATTGTCGTATCATATATTAATCATGACATGTTCTGTAACTGAAGGAAATATCAATGACATAGCTTTAGCTAACCTAAAGAAGCTATGTTCTTTAAAAGAATGCCTACTATCAATTATGTCTTGAAAAATACATCAAGAAAACTGTAAAAAAATCTGTAAAAAACCCTTAACTTTATTTGTCTGTTGTCCTATAGTATGGACAACATATCTCAAAGATAATGCGTTATTTTCAGTATAGGGAAAAAATACTATTGTACTGACATCATCCACAACTGTCATCAGTTTGCAGTCTTCTGGTAGTATGGGTTCAAGGCAAAATATGCATTTATAATTAGGAAATTCTCTATCTAGAGTGGAAGAAAACAAAAATTAATTCTGGAGAAAGGCAGATTGCCACCTATTAATTATAGATTTTAAAGCTAAATGAAGATGAGGGCACCTGACCAGTCCCAGCTTAATACCACAAAGTCTTCAACAAGTTGCAGAGATGAATAAAGACAAAGAAAGAATAGAGGACAAATTCCGTCAGAAAAGAGAACAGTAACTCCCCAGAGTGAGAAAAATTGAAAAGAAATAGAGATCCTACTAAAAAAAAAGAAAAGTAATTCTAAGTAGATAAATAAAGATCAGCAGGAAAAAGGAAAA
The DNA here is from genome assembly GCF_000703405.1 of Apaloderma vittatum. Classification (NCBI taxonomy): domain Eukaryota; kingdom Metazoa; phylum Chordata; class Aves; order Trogoniformes; family Trogonidae; genus Apaloderma; species Apaloderma vittatum. The sequence goes on along the minus strand of NW_009730064.1, from coordinate 52,402 downwards.
CTGACACCGACACTGAAAAAAACCCAAGAAGACACAGGAAAATAAGGAAAGAAGGAAAAGATATGGGAATGGGGTTATATGTGAAAAAACTTAGACTATCTCCAAGAGGTATATGCACACAACATATGAGGATCCTATTCTTTATGCTGGATGCTAGCGTTTAAAAACAAAAAATGAAAGCATTGAGGCTGAATGCTGGTAAATAATTGGTTTTGGTGGTAGCGTAAGTCACTAAACATAGTAAGTAGAGAAGCAAAACAAAAAAACAACTATGCTTCTGAGAAATGAAATTTTCTAAAAACGTTAGAAAAAATCTATATTCAAACCATTTTGTAAAAATACAGAGAGAGAGGAACTGACATGATAGACATAGGGCACTGCATTCATTGCTTTGTTTTGTTCTGTACGTTTATCATCAAAACTGCTAGACATTCCAGTTTTGTGAAATGATTAATCTTTCAGATGAAAATTGTTTCATATCCAGTAGAGAAATAGAATAAACTAAAATGCAAATAAAAGTTTCATAATGAAATATGCTAAGCTGACTTCAAAATAATTTGTTTATCTTTCAGTCTTCATTTTTTGTAACAGTGGCTTATTCTTTTCTGTCTTTAAATCCTGAAGGCATGGCAGTGTTCAGTCATTTTGAAAGAACTTTGTTTAAACAAACACGGAACTATCTTCTGCTTCAGAGATAATTTCAGATTACTGCCATTTAACTCTTTGTCTTCATTTTAGTAACTTCTCAAAAGAGGGAATTTAGTGTTAGTTTTTCCTATAGCTTTGAAACTTGATATTCACCATTTGTAGATAATGAAGAAGAAAATGCAAATGGCATTTTACTGCAATTTCTTGAATTCCAGTCATTCTTCTTGTCTGTATTAGGCACATTATCTTCATCAGTCACCTGACAATGAGATAGAATGCACCAAGAGCTATTTTGTGCTTGATAATAAATTGGAGGAGATGATGGTATTTTGCGGGGCAGAGTTGTCATTCAGAGGGACCTATAGGAACAGGCCAACAGACACATCATTAAGTACAGCAACAAAAAATGCAAAGTCGTTACTGAGTTAAAATAACCTCATGACTCAATATAGCCTGAGAACTGGTTAGATAGAATGCTTTTTAATGGAAAAGGGCCTAGGATTCCTCATGTAGAACAAGCTGAACCTGAGCTAGCAGTATGCTGTGGCTGCAAGAAGAGTAACTGGGAGACCTTAGCAACAATGTAGTCAGCAGGTCAGGAAAATTATTATTTTGCTCTGTTTGACACTTGTGAGATTGTCCCTGGAATATTGTGTTCAGTTGTGGACTTCCCAGTACAAGGAAGATACCAGTGACTGGGAGAGTCTTGCCAAAGGACACCAAGGTGGTCAGAGGTCTGAAGCATAAGATGCATGAAGAGAGGTTGAGAGAGTTGGACTTCTACTGTCTGAAGAACTGTGGGCAGGCAGCTCACATTATTCTACAACCGCGTAAAGGAGTGTTGTAGACCCAATGGAGTCAGGCATTCATCATGTGCGCACAGCAAAAAGGACAAGAGGTAAAAAAAAATGAAGTTGCAAGAAGGGAAATTCCTGCTAGATGCAGACATTCTTCACAGTCAGAGGTTAAGCACTGGAACAGCTTACTTCAAGAGCTTACAGAATTTCTGTCTTTGAAGGTGTTAAAAACTCACCTAGATAAGGCCATGAACAACCTGAGCTAATACTGAAGTTGCTTTCCCTTTGAGCAAGAGATATGACTATGTGACCTTTGGAGGTCCCTTTCAACCTCCTTTTTTTTCCTAGGATTTTATGATTCTTTCTATTTTTAGTCTATATCACCATTTTTTCCATTAACCATTTTGTGAGTCTTATCTGTAGACTCCTGTATATCTGTGTGTTTTCCCATAATTATATATATACATGTACATTATATATACATACATAAAATTCATATAGAAAAATACCTTGCTTTGAGTTACTCTCAATTTACATAAATCTCATTAAGCCCTTTTCTCCAAACTTATTTATAATGACTGAATACTAGATAAATTGAGGAGCTTAAATTGCATAGAAATTTGGACTACAGATGACTAATTTTTCAAAAATTCTGTTCTGAAATGGCTATTAAAGTTATGCAAGGAGACTATAGTCCCCATGTGTTGCCTGATCTAGTTAGGAGGCGTCCCTGCCCATGACAGTGAGGTTGGATTAAATGATCTCTAAGGTTCCTTCCAACCTAAGCCATTCTATGATTACTTAAGTAAGTCATCCTTCCCATGAGTGTAGGAACCTACAAACCATCTACTGGCACATGTAAAAAGAATAACAAAAGTGACTTTCATCATTAACCAAGGCCAAAACAGGGGTTATTTTTCTCAAGGTGTACTAATATATTGTGGGCTTTTAAGGCACAGGTAACTTTATCTAACCCTCGACATGTCAAATTTAGACATACCAGTTCATTTAGACGAACTTGATCCTATTTCATTGCATAGGTTAAAAAGTTGATTAAACCATATTAGGTCAGCCATAAACATGTAACAGCTGTTGGATATCTGATGTCAAATGAGACTCATTTCACAGAATGTGCTGTTTTATAAATTATAGTAATGAGAGTAGGTTTGCATTGTAAAAAAATAAATTCAATAGCTTAACCAAGTCACTGGATTAAAAAAAATCCCACAACATATAAAGGTTTTTTTAGCATTATTCTGCCTTATATGCAGAGATGTAATAAGCAATTCACTAATTTTCTGGAAGGTTAATGTAAATCTTATGAAGATAAAAACAATTATGTATAAGGTGAAATGCTGTTTGCATTGAAACAGCCATTTAAACTATTGGACATATTACAGTTCTAAATGAAATTCATCTTCCTTCAGGTATTTAGATATGAATTAGGTATTTTACATTTTAAAATACTACATGACTTATAAGTATTAGAAAAGAAGCAAGGGAAAGAATATTAATTTTAGAATGTTGGACTTCTTTCTAAGATATTTAAATGGTTCTTTAGGAAAGGACTCTGATTTCGAAATTACATAAAAGCAGAGTTGAAAGATTAAGAAAACCATGAAGAGAGGAGAGAATCTGGTTGCTGTTAGAAGCAAGGATAGGTGGTACTACTTCAGTAACTTTTTACCTGATCAGTGTCTGGCTCTCTTTTCATATAAGTTTGCATGTTGTTTTCCACAAAATATTGTATATATAAAACCATATACTGAGAAATCCGGTCTATTTTCTCCAAAATAACCAAAGATCTTTGAGACAATGTGTGAGACTGATTATGAGAATTATTTCAAACAGTATTTATGAAATCAGATTAATGTAGTGTCGTAGTATCATAGAATTGTCAGGGTTAGAAAGGACATTAAAGGTAATCTAGTTCCAATACCCCTGCCATGGGCAGAGACATCCTTCACTAGATCAGGTTGCTTAGAGCCCCATCCAGCTTGGTCTTAAAAATTTCCAGGGATGGGGCTTCCATCATCTCTCTGGGCAACCTGTGCCAGTGTCTCAACATCCTCATGGTGAAGAATTTCTTCTTAATGTCCAATTTAAACTTGATCCATCTCTAGCTTCAATCCGTTCCCTCTAGTCCTATCACTACCCAATATCCTATAAAGCCCCTCGCCAGCTTTGTTGTAGGCCCCCTTGAGATACTGGAAGGACACAATAAGGTCTCATTGGATCCGTCTTTTCTGCAGACTGAACAACCCTAACTCTCTCAGTCTGTCTTCATAGGAGAGGTGCTCCAGCCCTCTGATCATCCTCGTGGCCCTTCTCTGGACACGCTCCAGCACGTCCAGATCTTTCTTGTGCTGTGGGCTCCAGAACTGGACACAGTATTGCAGGTGGGGTCTCACAGGAGTGGAGTAGACGGGGAGAATCATCTCCCTCGACCTGCTGGCCACGCACCTCTTGAGGCAGCCCAGGACACGATTGGCTTTCTGGGCTGCAAGTGTATTTAAAAGACATCAGTTGGGTTGAGAAATACGTCTATAGCTAAATATACAATGCTAATTTAGATACAGTTTAGTTTCATGTAGAGTTATAACATGAGACAATTCACTTTATACAATCATTTCATGACTTCTCTTATTAGCGTGATCAAAATCTACTCCCGTAAGCTTCAAAAGCTCATATATTTAATTCCTGTCATTTGAGTTGCACCTGTGTTAAATGTATATATTCTGAACATTTTTTAATATCTCTACCCATTTCTTGAATGTCTTGATTGTCATGACTATTAAAATATAAGTATGTTTAATAACAAAAAAAGTGAAAAAATATATTAATGAGTAGTTATGGAATCAGATAACTTTCAGAGGCATTTAAAATTCTCATCTACCAAAAAATAAATATAATTGAATAAATATATCATTTACAAGTGCTCCTGAGTATCATGATAGGTGCATACCTTCAAGTGCTAGCAAAAAACCCACTGCAACCCAAAAATGAATAATTTATTTATTTATTTGTGTTTTTAAAAAGTACCAGAAATCATCACTTATTTCTTCATAGAACTGGAGAAAAACATCTTACTAAATTTGAACTTTTTTAATGTAACAAGAAATAAGTGTCCAAACTGACAACTTGTATGCTAAGTCTTTGATTCAATTTCAAATGGTCAGGTTAATAACCTTGGAGAATAGCAGCTTCTGAAAGAAATTAAGGAAGAACCTGAGTTACAGGGCTGCTGACACAATTCTAAAATAACAGCATATTTAGCTGTACCAGTAATTCCAACTGACCTCAGCTACTGTGTGAGAGTTGCTAAGGCGACTTGTTTCTTGCAAAATCTTCTTTCTGACTTTTTGGTGACATAATTATTCTTTAAGTGTTTTAGTGATTCAGCCTTTTATAGGATCATAAAGGTTAAGTCCTTCATGTTCTTCCCTTTGAATTTTGTTCAACTTCCACTAAGTCTCTTAGAAAGAGAGAGGGAGAGAGATTTTTTTCAGGTCATAGGTCTTAAAAGCAGTCAATTCTTGAACATCTTCACCTTAACAAGAAAAAAAACAATGAAAATTATCTTTATGCTTTGGATAACTTATTACATCTCAGTTTTGATAGTGTTCTATAGCTGTTTCAAAAATACTCCTCTAGAGGAGTATTAAAATACCTATTTCTGCAAGTAACAGACTATACTAGAAGTCTAAACAAGAATCACTAAATCAATATATTTTTAAAAATATTTTACATGTATGTTATTTACGTTCAGTAAACAAAAAAAATTACCTTGCATCTGCAAAAGAAGTCACCTTTGGGTTTTTTGCCCTTAATAAAAGAATGATGTGACCTTAGAATTTGTAATGTTTCCCATAGTCACTTCTTAAAGTGTGAAGTGGTATACTAAACATCATCTAAAGAAAATGTTGACATGTAGTCGCACAAGTACATCACTTTTACATAGGTAAATTCTGCTGTACTTAAGTTTATATTTATGCTTCCACTGTGATGTATAATCATTTTAAAAACAAGTTTGAGTGACCAATGTCACTCAAACATTTCTAATTACAAAGTGAATGTGTAAAAATATTTGTGTGTAAATGCAAGTATTTGAATCTATCTGATCACTTTTGATAGGCAGAGGTATTGACAAAATTTTACCCTGTGACTCCTAACTGTGTTCCTCACGCAAGCACATGAACAAAGATAGAATTAGAAACAGATGTTAAAATATATGGGTGGAAGTTTCAATATATATACAACCGCTTGAACATACATTACTGGGGACAGCATAACAGCACTTCTAGCTGTTTCTGCATTTCAAGAATAAGAATATATGCAGGGACATAAGTTCTAAACTAATATAAACTGTAATAAATCCACTGACTTCAATGATTGTTTGCAAGAGAATTATTATAAAACTCACCTCACAGCTGCATCTGAGGGTAGGCAAAACAGATTATTGCCTAGGGCAGTGATGGATGGAAGCAGCAGGAGCACTACATCTTTGCCTATTCCATGCCCTGGAAATCCTGTCTGACCACTGCCTCTGCATTTAGATAAGGGAATGAGGTATGCAGTTCTTAACAGAGACAATTGTTCTTGCCTTTTCCTCTTGTATTTTCACAGTGATCCATCCCAGCTCATCCTTTTCTGAATAGCAATACCCCAGCCCAAACTTCTGATTTTTGGGGCAACAAAATTTTGTTCTATCGGTTACACAGCAAAACTACTAGCAGTGTCTGCATCATCTGTTAATTACTGAGTACTCTGTCCTTTTCCTCTAATGACACAGCTGCCCCAAAAACCTTTTAGTATCACATATTTCCTAAGTTTCTTCTAAGAATGGCAAGGAATTATATCTACTCTTCTAAAAAGACTTTGTCAGTAGAGTTAATCCTGCAAAGGACTGGTTTCATCATATTCCAGCAATTAGCACTTTGTCATTAATTGCTGGAATGGAATCCATATGTTACTACAATAGCATCCTGCTTTGAGAATACCAAGACAAAATCTTTCTAGTGCTGTCTGTCACATGTGAAAATTACAATGGTGGAGGTGGGGAAACTGTGTCCATGGGGAAGAGAGGATAGGTCAGGTCACCCAAATGGACCAATCACAGAATTACTTCCCATGATGCTCAGTATAAAAGGGCTCTTAAGAAGAATCTTGAGGTTTTTAGTGTCTGCTGTGCTGAAAGGATTGCTAGTGGTGATTTGTCATCTTTACCTGAGCTGCTGGTGTTCCCACCTCCTGTTTCTACACTGCAGAGGAGTATTGTGCACTGAGACAAGTTGC
>NW_009730064.1:2898-45631 GCF_000703405.1 Apaloderma vittatum | reverse complement strand
CCCTGCCTCCCTGGGTGGGAGTGGTGCAGCTGCTGTTCTTTTTGTGGAATCTCATTGGGACTCTGGACTTGGATGCTGCTCTCTACTGCTGAGGCCAGTCTGAGAATTTTCCCACTTGGGGCTTAGTTACGCTCTAGAAGGTGTGGGTTGATGTGAGTTCTGTATTAGTGTATTCTTTTTTATCTTTAAATATATTTACAGATTTATATACATTTGTGTATAGTTCAACATCTTCATTATTATTGTTAGTGTTATTTCCTATTTCATTAAACTGGTTAAAGTATTTTTCTAGCCTTAAAGTCTCTCTCCCTCATTCCCCTGTTATCCTTTCCTGCAAGAGCAGTGGAGAGATCACAGAGAACACCTGTCAGAATTCAGTGGCTGGCCCAACTCTAAGCTTCAACAAACAGTTATTCAAATTTTCAATATATTTATGATTTTATAACATTCTACTTCACTGTTCTTTTCTACAGAAGCACTCAGTTTTCCTGAGCTCTTTTTTCAAATATGTCCTACTTTTTCTTTTTTTTCCTGTTATTTCTTAGTACTGAATCTTCTCTATTTAATGTTATAGTATTGAAAAACTGACGTTATTTACACAAGCCTAAATCAATTGTGCATTTAAATGGACAGATAATTTTAGGCACTGGTTTCGTCCCACATAAACCTAAGAGATTGTTCACAGTGTTGGATGATTGTTGTGATAGGTCTGTGGATTTATTGCCTTTTTGAGCTAGATTGCTGAAAATGATATAGTACAGAATTAAAACACTCTGAGGAAATTACTAAACCATCTAATGTCTCAAATCCCAAATCTATGAAATATTTTAATACAGATCTCATACCCTGAAGCCTGATGCTCAATCAGTGTCAGCCTTACTCTGTCAAGGTAATTATCCACTTGTTATCCAGAACCGCCTGAGTGTGATTATTATTACCTATGGACCATTTCGACTGGCAATGAGTAAATAGTCTTGTAGTAAAAATTCCAAAGATTCTGAAAGATATAGCATTTAAGGAAACTTGAGTGAAAAAAAAAATATTTACAATTATTATTTTTGCCATATATCTATGAGTAGCTGATACAAGCGTGTCTTTATGTTCAAAAGGCAGTGACTGCTTTGCTTGAGTTACCCAACAATTTCACAATACTCTAGATGCATGACTCAAAAGGCAGTGACTGCTTTGCTTGAGTTACTCAACGATTTCACAATACTCTAGATGCATGATGTGCTCGGGTTATTTGATCACATGAAAAATATCAAAAATTAGTCAAGCCCATGTAATTTCATACTCAGATGATTTATTAATACTGGTTCACACTCAAACAGAGGCAAAGGAGATAATGATAAGTTTCTGAAAAGATCCAAAGTAAATAAGAAAACCTCTCAGCTAAAAAAAACCCAAACCAAAAACAAATATGCATTTAATCAGCTAAAAAAAACCCAAACCAAAAACAAATCCACCCTTCCAAATATGCATTTTTTTCAAGATTTTATGTCCATATATGTAGGATTTATCAAGCGCTTAACTGAGCTGTTTAAGACAAAAAGTAAGTGCAGAGCTGGAGACCAGCACATGACTTTACCTGGCTAATGTCAAAACCAAGATTAATACAGGCACATGTCTCAGGATCTAGTAAAACCATTTAGCTTCCAGTCTGTAGTCACTTCAGATTCAGTGAGAGACACACAAGAAGAAGGAAAGACACTGAAGACCTTCACAGGGTATTCAATATTTATTCAGGCTTGATTGTAGATACATCCTACAAGGGAAAATCTCCCCACCTTCAATACATGCAGCCAGAGCACAAGCCATATGCACTTTTCTGCAACAAGCCAAATCAAACTGTAAAGTAGCTAACCAAAGATATCCAAATTGCATTACTTCAGTGATAGTTTTCTAAGTCTCCGTTTGAAAATGCAATAGTATATGGAAATAGTGTTGGGAAAACCAGTGTGGAGTAGATTTCAAGATAAGGAACAAATTGAAAAAGTTGTAGTTATTATTTAGTAAAATGGAATTGACCGTCAATTCTATGAAAAAAGGAACTGGCCTTAATGGTTGAAGAAACTGAAATGAGAGAAAGTAACTTTTGGTGGGACAAATTACTGTAAAGATCCACAGCATAGAACAACTTACTGTTTTACTCAGTACACAGTTACCAGCTTGACAGGGGAAGTACAGAGCTTGACAGGGGAACCTTGCTTGGTACCAATTGCTTAAACTATAGATGGACATTGGCAAATTCTTAGAGTCAGATGTTAACAAAGGGAAAAATATGCTTCCTCATTACAACATGTGTGGGATGATTTCTTTCATACATTGAAATTCTAAAGTTGACTTTTCGAGGGTCAGGCCTGGGCCTGTCACTGAGTGCTGACAGATGCTTTCTAATCCCTCTCCCTTCCCAAAGCAGGAAGGAAAACAGAATAAGGCAGAGACACTCATGGATTGGAAAAGAAAATTAAAACAACTTCAATAGAACTAATAAGGAAATAATAAAAGTAATTAACTATATACAAATATGTACAAAACTGATATCAAACCCAACTGCTCCCAGATAGCAATCACCACTGATGCTGCAGAGCAGGCAGCACTGGGGAAGCTCCAGGCTCAGTGGCAGGAGGAATCTGGATAAATGAGTTGGATTCAAAAGTTCAGGAGGGGGACCAACGGCAGTAGGACAGATGGAGTCCTCCTCAGATGCTGGCCATTGAGGAAGAAGGCCTAACCGGTGTGATTTCCCAGTTTTGTACTGAATACGAGGTATATGGAATGGAATGGAATGGAATACTCTTGTTGATCACCTGTCCTGTCTATTACTCCTCTGAGGTGCAACCTTTTACTTCCCTGTGACCTCTCTAATTTCCCGGCACCCCCAGTGTGGCACACAAGAGCCAGCAGTGGCCTTGGTCACTATAGGAATGAGTATAAGCAAGAGCCGTTTTGCATCCCAGTCCCAGGCAGTAACTGTAAAAATCAGGTGTTATCACTGCCAGTAGCACACACTGTCTGCAAAAACATGCTGCTAACTTCTGAAAGTGCGGCCTCTTAAAAGAGACTGAACTGGAAAGTAAAAATCAGTGAACAGAATTGGTTCTGTTTAGCTAAAACCAGGACACGACTTTATATGGTACAGTACTGATTTTAACAATTATAATAGCCTTGTTTTTATGTATTCTACTGAGTATGAAAGTTAAGCACTTAGCAAATGAGGTAATGGTTATACATCACAGTAACAGATTCCAAACTACCCTCAGATTTATGTTGGCTGAGAAAAGGCAAGATGAGCTAGGAGAGGACTAATTCGTCCAACAGAGTTCTTTGCCCAATCCTGATTAGGAGCTCTGAGTCATAGAATTATTTCTAACATCCCTGTCAGAAGTGTTAGTATGTGTTTTGTGTACTACCCAGAGAGAAGACTGTACCCTTAGAGATGAACAAACACAGCATTGCCATTGGTTTTGTGCTGACTTTGTAAGGCCTCAGAATTGAAGTTTGACAATGTTATTCTCTCTGACCTTGGCTTAGCTACCTGGAGCTTTATTCCACACTTTTTTAGCAGCAAGAGGATTTTTTCTAAAGAAAAAGTGCCTGTATTGGCTTATCTTTGCATTCTATACCTGTAATTTTTATGGACATATGAGTAACAAGTAATTATTTGACTTTGAGTAAAATCTATAAGACTAATTTAATGATAGAGCCTAGAAAAATAAAAGCATGGGACAGATGACAACAGGGGCTTTGTCAAGGGCAAAGATAATATTCCCACTATATTGAGGAGTTTCTGCAGTGGAGAGGTATACAGGTATTGCATAGTAAGAGTAAAGGCACAGGCTGACTACGGAAAGCACGAGACTGTAAATAACCCATTAATAGACAGAAAAATGCGGACCTAGGAGCTTCCTTTCAGGGCAATAAAGATAATGAAGAAGAAGGATCTAATATATGTAGAATGTAGTGTATATAGAAAGCTTGAATGCAACATGGGTTTGCAGACCACTGAAGATGGAGCAAAGTACAGAATAAGTTCACAAACAAGTAAAATGTTCCTATATAGATCTTAGAAGGAAAAGAAAGAAACCGTCATTATCTTATGCTTCTTGGTGAAGAACTCAAGATGCAGATGTCTCACTGTACTACTCAGACTGAAGCCAGGGTCAGCGGAGGGATCAGCATAACACTAGAAAAGGGGGTATATGTTAATATTTTAAAATACTTTTAAATTTTCCTGTAATAAGTAGATATGGATTAATACTTGATTTAGAATGCTAATATTTCAATTACACTAGGAAGAAATTCCTAGGTTTATAAATCAAGTGTGTTTACTTTTTTGCCTATAGCAAGATTTGGAGTACAACATGCAAGATTTGTTCCTTAATCCCCAAGATCTCACTTTTTACTGCTTAAACTAAACATATTATAAAGAAAGACTGTGCTGAGTTATGTCATAAGTTTTTCAGTGAAAATCAAATTTTGCAGAGAACTTCTCGGGGCTGCAGTGCAGACTTAGTCTCCTCAGTTTCATTTTCAGCTTTAAGCTGATGTCTTAATGACTCATTTGTCAGTGTGTGTTCTGATAACCGAAACTGGAGCCTGTGTCTAGGACATTTGCTGTTGTCAGCTTTCTTAATGGATGAAAGTTAATATTTATAAGTGGTATTTTATACTAATTAATGTCAACAACTACACAGAAAGAAGAAACTAAAATAGCAGATTAGTTTGAGATATAGCTTTAACAAGTGATTGTTATGTCTTCTATGCAGAAGGAAAGAGGTAAGAGAATCAAGGACTTCTAAGTTGAAAATGAAATATTATAATGAATATCGATGCTTCATTGTGGAATAACTAACCATCTATCATGTATCCTGACACTAAAAAACTACTGTGCTTGATAGTTTCATTCTCTGTATATTAATTCCAGTCCAGGAAATTTTGTTATTGTCAAGCAGACAGGCCTAACAAGCATTTGGAAAGTTTGGACCTTCTTTCTCTGTCATTTGCAAAGCTGTAGCAAAATTAAAATTAAAATTCTTCAAAATACAGATCTACTAATTAAAATTTTTTTTCAGGGAAAAAGAAACAAGAACTGTTAATAAGGAAAACACATCCTTAAATTGTTCACTATTGTAATGAAGACGGGGATAGATTTGTTCTTGTGGCTAGATTCTAAATAAGTTGATCTGATATATTTTTGTTGATTATATCTTTTCTGTAAAATGTCCCAAGAGAAGAATGTCTGTAGTGTGAAATAATGTAAACCCAACAAATTATCCTGAGGGGTTCTCATGGTACTCTTATTAAGCCTATATGTATTCCCAATGTAAAACAAAGTACCTTTAAGAAAAAGGTTTTTATCACTTGATCTAGATAGAACCAAGAGATGAAGTTTACTTTACAAATTTGTTTTATCTATTGCTTCTTGAAATTCCAATTTTTAGAGAATCATAGAATTGTAGAATTGTTTAGATTGGAAAAGACCTTTAAGATAATCAAGTCCAACCATTAATCTAGCAATGCTAAGTTCACCACTAAACCATGTCCACCAGCACCTTATCTTTGTGTTTTTTAAATACCTCTAGAGTTGGTGACTCCAGCACTTTCATGGGCAGCCTGTTCCAATGCTTGACAATCCTTTCCATGAAGAAATTTTTCCTAATGTTTTATCTAAACTTTCCCTGGTGCAACTTAAGGCCATTTCCTCTTGTCATGTCACTTGTTACATGGGAGAAAAGACTGACCCCCCACCTCACTGTAACCTCCTTTCAGGTTGTTGTAAAGAGCGATAAGGTCTCCCCTCAGTCTCTTTTTCCAAACTAAACAACTCCAGCTCCCTCAGTCTCTCCTTGTAAGACTTCTCCTCTAGACCCCCCACCCCCTTCTTTGAACAAATTCCAGTACCTCAGTGTCTTTCTTGTAGTGAGGGGCCCAAAACTGAGCACAAGGTTCAAAATATGACCTCACTAGTGCCGAGTCCATGGGGACAATCCCTTCCCCAATCCTTATGGCCGCACTACTCTTCATACAATCCAGGATGCTGATGACCTTCTTGGCCACCTGGGAGTACAGTCCTCACATGTTCAGGCACCTGTTGACCAACATTCTCAGTTCCCTTTCTGCCAGACAACTTTTCAGCCACTCTTCCACACGTTTGTAGCACTGCATGGAGTTGTTTTATCTGCTGTTCTTAGCTTTTCTTAATTCCCTCTAAATGGATCTTAAGAGAAATATTAAAATCAAACTCCATAGCAATTATATTTTCTTAAAGATTAGACCAAATCAATACATCTCCACATGGGCCTCAAGTAGTATCCTTCACTCATATTTTATTTGTTGTGGGTTTTTTTAAATATTTCGTCTTATTTTTTAAATTAACCTTTTAATTTTTTTTCCTTTACAAAAATTTCAGAAAAGAACTACTGTGTAGAAATCTTAATTATTTCATTCCTTATCGGTGTTTGTGTTGAAAAGATGGAAATTGATATTTTTAGAATCAGAGTGATGGTCTGTGGCTCTTGAACTGGATATGGCTCAGAAATACCTCAAGTCCAAGTCCCATAGTTAGACTGTCTCATGTGATTAGTATGGGAATTTGCTGACACAGGCTTGTTTAGGGAAATCTAAAGGAGGATGTCAGCCTTTAGGGTCCAGTAAAGCTGATGTTGTTGAGTCATTGTCAGGTTTAGTTGCTCATTCAATGCAATTGTCCATAAAATGAAGTACTTAACTTGTGGGTTATACATCTCTCTCTCTCCCTGCCGGTCCCTCCACTCCCTCCAAATAGGAATGGATATGGAATCACTCGTTCTGCAGTGTGATTAGCTACACTAATCGTATGTATTTCACTTGATTATAGATCTTCCTTGTATTCAAACAGTTGGAACAATTCCAGAACAAACTTGTGAAGGGAGTTAATAATTGATTACTATGGATACTGAGGAGTTTATATTCACCCCTCACTGCTTTTTTGTACAACAGTAAAGATACAAAGGAAGCCAACCTTATCTATTACCTGTCATTCAGGACCACAATTCACCTTCTCCTCAGATATCTTATGTCCATGGAACTTATCCTGTAGAGCTCAATAATCTAAAGATTTACAACATGTCTTACGGATAGGTGTCACTTACCCGTAATCACCTTTCTTTCCTCTAAAAATAAAACTCACTTCAGCTTTGTTACAATTTTAAGTGTGATTTTGTTAAAGTCAAGGAATATAAATTTGCAAGATTATATCACTTTTCAATTGTCCTTTTCATTTTGATACAAATTTTCCAAAACAGTAACTGGTATTGAAAAATAAATGGATTCTAACACTGATGATCACTTGCCCCCTTACTGGAGTGCTATGGGCATGAAGACCAATGTTTAAAATGATTCCTTATTTTTTTCACCTTTGTATTATGTTTTATAAATGAATAAAGAATGAAATGTGTTTCTACTGTTCAGAAAAGTCACTTGCAATAAAATAAAAAATACTAAAGGATAGTATAGTAGCTTATGATCCTATACTTTATCAGAAAAAAATGGACGAGTATTTAGGGTTTGATGTTCTATATTAATATGATTTTATTCTTATCTGCTCATTTGTGCCTGTAGGAGTGGCAGGAAAAAGTGGATTCAATCAGAAATGTTCAAAGGGCCATAAGATGAAGAATCCACCCTCCCATATGTAATCAATAGAATATATATCTTCCACCAGTAATAAAAATAAATAATCTATTTAACTCATAGCCACACAAACATCATTAATGAAATAACAATAGGTGTTCATGTAAATATAGTACCACAGAAAATACTACAGTGGGGAATTGTTGATGCTTAGTGCCAGGTAATATAATTACAGACAAAGTAAAATGGTGAAAGCTGATATAATGAAGCCCATGACACTAAGAATGAAATAGAGCTCGTAAAATTGAGATTTTTATGGTGCAGCATGCAGCACAGTACAAGGTTTGCCAAATGTTTATATTAAAGGTGGCTATTTGGATGAATTCTTCCGAGACAGTTTAAAATAGAGTGCCTCTTGTAAGGCTCAGAATCAGGCCCTTGTGGATTTTTAATCTTTCACATGAAGTCAAGAAAAAAAAAATGAAGTGTTTCAGCAAAGTTTCCTCTGCTTTTTTGATTGTTCAGTCTTGTAACTTCAGAGACAAAATCAATGAAAAAATTCATTATGACAATCAGAATAGCTGAAAAAAAAAAGCTACATCAGCGTCTATGACTTGAATCCATCATTTTTCTAAAGCTGTAAATTCTGATGGAAGATAGTCTCCAGTTAAAGTCATGCACTTAGCTGTTCCTATTAAAGTTGGATCATTCAATTTGAACGTTATTCTGAAAAGTGAGGAAAATGACACAACAATATTATCTAATGACCTGTGTTCAGTAAATATGTAAATAGAGCATATACTGCAAGGTCAGACTAGCTCAAGATACAGTAAACTGCTGCTGAAAAAGTTTCAGATATTATAAGTTACCTGTAGTGAAGGGATCAACATTCATTCTCATTCTCATTCTCGTTCAAAACAATGCAGTCAGTATAAAAAATCATAACCCATGTATATGTAAAATTTATTTTTCTACTTTCTTCTCTACTGTTCCTGGAACCCATCATCAGAGCTGTATTCATTAACTCAGATAGCCCTTTAGCTCCAGTATCAAGATTACACTTCTATGCATGATATTATTCTTTTCCCCATCATTAGTTATTGTAGGAAAATGAATGCAATTTCATTTCTGGAATTGAAAATAAGTGTAAGCAGAATGTTCAGTAATGTAGATAAGGTGGTTTTGTTTGTTCTGTTGTTTTTTCTCTTTAAACAGATGTCAGAATATAACTGCTTAATAGATGAGAGAAGATAGTACATGTGCTTGATGCATTAAATGCTGATGTATTGTTTTTGTGTCTGACGACTATTTTGACTTATGACAATTTAGAAAGTGTGATTAAGAATTAAATCTTCATCTCTAGTTGTTTGGGAAAACTTTTAATAATATGGCACTGAGCTGACTTCACATTGCATCTAAGAGGACCAAAATGACAAATCCAACTCATAACTTGAAGGACTTGTGCTGTTATCTAACTTAATTTAAAATACAAGGTGTCTAAACAATTGCTCAAATTTTCCCTATAACCAGTTTCATAACCAAGTCTTCTCCACTCCTCAGGAAAAGTTGATCATATTCAGACATATTTAGGAAAAAAGGTTCAATGCTGAACTAATGCATATGTTCCTGGGTGTTTTAACAAGTTTAAAACAACTCCTGAACCTCTGAAAATGGCAGAGATAAGCTATGTAGAGACCTAATTGTGGAGTCAGTTAACCAATTGATCTGATGTGATCCAGAGTTAACTGACCTGTACTATACAGGATACAACTCTTTCTTTAGAATTCAGTTTTCCTGATGGATGATGATAATGAAAGTCTTCAGATTACTGTGAGAATCATCCCAAATTACGGATTCTGATGATTTTTTAAAATGTAGCAAAAATATTAATTTCCTTTAATAATATGTTAAGGTTTAAAACTGATATCTAGATTAAGAATGTGATAACTATGGAAGATCCCCCAGTTGCAAAGGAGGCAAGAAGAATCTAGACAAAAACATAATGAATTGAGGAGTCACTTAACTGAAGACAACTTCAAATATCAGTGAGTGGAGGAAACCAGCACTTTGGATACAAAAATATTCATCTGTGCTGTTAGGCTGCTCTTGAAGTGTTCAACTGAAGTGATATGTTACTTATATCACAATGATATTTGAAATTAAAGTATGTTTTTCCAACCATTTTCAGAATAAAGATTTCAGTGGAGTTGCCAGAAGTCTTCCATTCCCCTAATGCTCTGTGAGAAGGATAAGGAGAATAAGTTGTGATACTATCCAGAACACAAAACTAGAAAAGTAAGGAACAAATTCTACAAGTACATTATGTGACATTGACCACAATTATGTGTGATGAACAGCTAAAAATTTTGTATATTTAAACATCTCTTAAATAACCAAGTGCAGCAGAACTTTTGTAACAGCACCAGTAAAACATTAAAATTGTTCCACAACTACTATGAACTTGAGAGTCATTACTATCTCTTTAAATACTCACTTACAAGTAAAATAAAATTACATCCTATGTCTCCTTTATATAGAGTAGTCTGTTGTCAGGAAGCCTCTGTGTGGGATCAGTTTTAAAGGAATCCCCACACACGAAAGACTACCTGCTTCACTCAGATTTTCCAAAATTCTTAGGATCATAGAATCATTTATGTTGAAAGAGATCCTTTAGGATCACTGAATCCAACTGCTAACCTAGCAATGCCAAGTTCACCACTAAACCATGTCCCTGAGCACCTCATCTATGTGATGTTTAAATATCCCTAGGGTTGGTGGCTCCAGCACTTCCATGGGCAGCCTATTCCAGTGCTTGACAACCCTTTCCATGAAGAAATTTTTCCTAGTATCCGATCTAAACCTCCTCTGGTGCAACTTAAGGCCATTTCCTCTTGTCCTATTGCTTGTTACTTGGGAGAAGGGACCAGCTGTCACCTTGCTATGGTCTCTATTCAGGTAGTTGTAGAGAGTGATAAGGTCATCAGCCTCCTTTTCTCCAGGCTAAACAAACCCAATTCCCTCAGCCACTCCTCATAAGACTTGTCCTCTAAGCCCTCACCAGCTTCACTGCCCTTCTTCAGACATGCTCCAGCACCTCAATATCTTTCTTGCAGTGATGCTATAGTGGAAAGACGGGGCTTTGATGAGTAGACTGTTAGATGGATGAGGAGATGGATGGATGGATGGATGGATGGATGGATGGATGATGTCCATAGAGTTACAAACAACAACTCTGTGTCCAAGTGGAAACCAGTAAGGAGTGGAGACCCTCTAGAGTCCATACTGGGACCAATAATATTTAATTTCCTTATCAGTTACATAGACAGTGAGATTGAGTGTACCTACAGTGGGTTTATTCATAACACCAACCTGACTGCTGCAGTAGATTCACTCCAGAGAAGGGATGCCATCCAGAGAGACCTGGACAAACATGAGGGATGGGCTTATGTGAACCTCACAAAGAACAAGGGTCTGTATGCAGGTCAGAGCAATCCTCATTATCAATATAGGCTGGAGGATAAATTGCTTGAGAACAATTCTGCAGAGAAGAACTTGGGGGTGCTAGTGGATAAGAAATTGAACATGAGCCAACAATGTGTGCTTGCAGCCCAGAAAGACAATCTTATCCTGGACTACATAAAAAGAAGTGCAGTCAACAGGTCAAGGGAGGTGATCCTGCCACTTAATTCCACTCTGTTGACAACCCATTCTCAGTGCTGTTTCCAGCTCTGGGGCCCTCAGCACAAGATAGACATGGACCTGTTGGAGTAGGTCCAGAGGAACATCACAAAATTCTGAAAAGATTGGAACATCTCTTTTATGAAGAAACGTTGAGTTTGACTTTGGGTTGTTCAGCCTGGAAAAGGAAAGACCTTATTGTAGCTTTTCAGTATTAAAAGGGATCCAAGTCAAGTAAGATGGGGACAAACTTTTTAGCAGAGCCTGTTGTGATAAGAGATAATGTTTTTAAATTAAAAGAGAGTAGATTTAAATTAGATATAAGAATAAAAATTTTGGAATGAGGATGGTGAAACTTTGGTTTCCCAGAGAAGCTGTGGATGCCTCCTCATTAGAAGTGCTCAAAGTTCCCAGATCTAGATACCTTTCCTGGTACTATATCATGGCTAAAAATAAGTAAATGTTGGTTTGTAAATTCAGTCTAGAATAAAATAGCACCCCAGAACAGTTTTTTAATGTGCTTATAGGCACCACTGAAATCAAGCTGCCTGTAAATTCAGGGAGCCAGGAGTTGCAGGAGAGGAAGACTTTCAGGGCAGCATCTCACCAACAGGCACAATCCTAGGTTATCCATCCAGGAGAGCAGGGCTATGACAGGGATCATGGCTGGGGTCCTACACAGTTCAGTGACCACCACACAGATCCACAGTGACAAGACAAGTCTGTGGTGAAGCTAGGTGGTCAGTCCATAGTTAAGGACCAGTGTGGCAGGAGGCCAGGAAGAGGTATAGTTAAAACAGAGCATAGGCCAGGATAAAGGGTGAGGCTCTGAGCTTAAATGCAGCTTTCAAACAAAGCAGCCAAGACCCTGATGAGTCTTTTTACACCTTGTTCCCAATGCCTTGATCTAAGGTTATCCAGCTGCACCATGTATAAGGAGAGGGACAGATTTTGCAAAGCCTAGTGATGTACTCAGGACCTCAAGATGTCAGTTCTTCCATTAATACCACTTTGACAATGATACCAGCCTTCCATATTCCATTACTATACTTTCAGACTATTGTAGAATTATAGAATCATAGAATGGCCTAGGCTGGAAGGGACCTTAGAGATCATCTAATCCAACCTTCCTGTCATGGGCAGGGACGCCTCTCAACTAGATCAAGTTAATCAAGGCTCCGTCCAACTTGGCCTTGAACACCTCCAGGGAGGGGGCAGCCACAACGTCTCTGGGCAATTTATTCCAAAGTCTTGCCACCCTCATACTGAAGAATTTCTTCCGGAGGTCCAATCTAAATCTATTCTCCTTCAATTTAAACCCATTTCCCCTTGTCCTATCAGTGGACACTCTTGTAAAAAGTCCCTCCCCAGCCTTCCTGTAGGTTCCCTTCAGGTACTGGAAGACAGCTGCTAGGTCCCCCCAAAGTCTTCTCTTTTCAAGACTGGACGATCCCAGCTCCCACAGCCTGTCCTCGTAGCAGAGGTGCTCCAGCCCCTGGATCATCTTTGTGGCCCTCCTCTGAACACACTCCAACAGATCTGGGGACATCAGAACTGGACACAGTATTCGAGGTGGGGTCTCACAAAAGCAGAGTAAAGGGGGAAAATCACCTCTTTTGACCTGCTGACCACGCTTCTCTTGATGCTTCCCAGGATGCGGTTGGCCTTCTGGGCTGTATGATCGTACTGCCAGCTCATGTTGAGCTTCTCATCTATCAACACCCCCAAATCCTTCTGTTCAGGGCTGCTCTCAGTCCACTCTGATCCCAGTTTGTATTTGGACCAAGAATTGGCCCGACCCAGGTGCAGGACCTTGCATTTTGACTTGTTGAAGGTCATGCAGTTTGCACTGGCCCATTTCTCAAAGCTATCAAGGTCCCTCTGTATGGCATCTCTTCCCTGAAGTGAGTCCACAGCACCACACAGCTTGGTGTCGTAGGCAAACTTGCTGAGGGTGCCCTCAATGCCGTCGTCAATGTCACTGACAAAGATGTTGAACAGCACTGGACCCAGACTGAGGAACTCCACTTGTCACTGGTTTCCACTTGGACATCAAGCCGTTGACCACAACTTCTTGAGTGCGACCATTGAGCCAATTCTTTATCCACCAAGAGGTCCATCTGTCAAATCCACGTCTCTCCATTTTAGAGACAAGGATGTCATGTGGGACAGTGTCAAATGCCTTGCAGAAGTCCAGGAAAATGACATCCGTTGCTTTTCCCATGTCAGTCAGCACTGTAGCTTTGTCGTAGAAGGCCACTAAATTAGTCAGGCACGACTTGTCCCTAGTGAAGCCGTGTTGGCTGTCACTAGCCACTTGGTTATTTTTTATGTGGCTTAGTACAGTTGCCAGGAGAATCTGTTGCATGATTTTACCTGGCACAGAGGTAAGGCTGACTGGTCTGTAGTTTCCCGGGTTGTCCTTGGTCCCTTTCTTAAAGATGGGGGCTATGTTTGCCCTTTTCCAATGTGTGGGAACCTCACCAGCCCGCCAGGACCTCTCAAATATGCTGGCCAGTGGCCTAGCAACTTCAGCCACCAGTTCCTTCAGGACCCGTGGATGTATCTCATCAGTTCCCATGGACTTGTGCACCTTTAGATTCTCTAGTGTTCCTGGACCTGATCTGCTGCTACCCTGGGTGGTTCTTCACTCTCCCAGACCCAGCCAACACCTGTTGTCATTTGGGTGATGTGGTTTGAGTGGTTGCCATTGAAGACTGAGGCAAAAATTTTGTTGAGTATTTCAGCTGTCTCCGTGTCCTCAGTAACCAAGTCACCTGTATCCTTCTGGAGAGGGCCCACATTCTCTCTCATTTTTCTTTTTTCTCTGTCTTATGCTTTTATTTAACCTGTGATTAAAAGTTCACCACAACTATCTAAAAGACTCAAATGTTGAAATGTCTGAGAAATTCACTTCCACAAGAGTGCCTACAGGTACTACACAATGCCTCCTCATCAGTGTGCTCAGCTCACAACTTATTGGCTCAGCTCTACAGTCTCCTTGTCTTTAACATGATTTTTGTGCGTCTTAAATGATCTATCTCATTTTAAAATCACAATCTTTCTGATCTAGACCAATTCTTTTAATTTCATATGTCCTACCACAAAACTATAACAATATTTTTTTTGAAAGAATAGGAAATAAACACTACTATATATAAGCTGATGTTGGAACAAATTGTATTTCAGGACAGTGTTTGGGACTATGATCTCAAAAAACAGGGATGCAGAGGATACAGAAGACAGAGTTCTGGCTAAGATATTTTTTTAAATCTTTGGAGTCTGCTTAAGAGTTTAAGTAAAAAGTCATGCTTATGTAAAGTGTCTGTTGAGATTTTTTTTGGGAAAAAATAAACAAACAAAACCTCCCAACACTTAAGAATCTAAATTTTCAACTTAAAAAACCCCTCCCAAATGGAATGCTTGCTGATCTGCTTAAAAATCTGGGCCTACTGAGCAGTCAGATCTGACACAGGCGGCATCTCTGGAGAGATATAATTCAGCAGCGAGAAAATTATAGGATTTTTCCAAGAGAGATGAAAAACTAGGAGCTACTGCCTCCAGATATTGTATCTGGACACTGAGCTGTCATTATCACAATTTCAAGGAATGACTGAGAGTGGAAAGGGACTTCTAGAGGTCATGTAGCCCAAACCCCCTGCTCAAGAAGTGGTCACCTAGAGGAAGCTGCCCAGGACCATACCTATGGCTTTTGAATATCTCTAACAATGGAGTCTTCACACCCTTTCTGGGTAATCTATGCCACCCTGGGTCAACTTGACTGTGAAAAAATTTTTCCTGATATTCATATGGACCACTCTTAGTTCATGGACATTGCCTTTTGTCACTGGGCACCGCTGGGAAGAGCTTGACTCTGTCCTCTTTGCATCTTCCCTTCAGGTATTCATATATATGGATAAGATCTCCCTGATCCTTCCCTTCTCTAGGCTGAAAAATTCCAGCTCTCCCAGCTTTTCCTCACAGAAGAGATGCTTCAGTCCCTTCATCATACTAGTAGGCCTGTGTTGAGCTATCTCTAGTGTGCCCTCTTTTTTTGGTGAGCCCTGAACCAAACACATCACTCTGGGTGTGACAGGAGAAAAAAACAGAATATAATGAAGGTCGATTTCAGCTTTTTGTTTGCTTTGTTGTTGGGTTTGGGATTTTTTCCCCGCTAGAACTTGATACATACTCTGTGTTACGGAACAAAAGTCACTAGAACTTTGGAAATGAGACTCAGCTAAATAGAACAGATTCTTTTCAAGCACTATAAATTGCTTGACATCAAAACTAGCTCTCCTGATACCAAAGACATTGGTGTTATTATTGTTCTTTTTTTTTTTAAAGTATTCACTCACCTATATTCATCAGAGTTACTAGAAAAAACAAAAAAAAACCACACCAAAACCAACAAAAATTAACCAAACAACAATAACCAAAGAACAACAACCAAACAACAACAACAGCAAGAAAACAAATCAACAACAACAACAACAACAAAAAACCCATGCAAATTCATGTCACTGAGTGCAGGCTATGTCCTGGTCTCACACCAGCACTGGCTGGTGACAGTGAGCACACCTTTAGGAGATGTGCCCAGGTAGATAGAATTGTCCACTTAGTGACAGAGCTCTGGAAGAAAAGAAGTAGTTTGACAAACATCAGGGAGTGCAAGACAGATACTGGCTACTAGAATTACACCTAAACTTCCCTGTGAAGGGCTCAACAGGCAGAAAAGACACATGACAAGTGATAGGACAAGAGGAAATGGCCTCAAGTTGCACCAGAGGAGGTTTAGATTGGATGCTGGGAAAAAAAATATTCACTGAAAAGGTAGTCAAGGCTTGGAACAAGCTGCCCAGGGAAGTGGTTGAGGTACCATCCCAGGGATATTTCAAAGGCACGTAGATTTGGTGACATGTTTTAGTGGTAGACCTGGCGTTATTACGCTAATGGTTGAACTTGATCTTAAACTTCTTTTCCAACCTAAACAATTCTATGATTCCATATTCAGAGTACGTAACTTGAAAGCAATGCAGATCTACAGATTCCCTTTAAGAAAATTCATAATCTTCTAAAAGTTTCGCTCTATACATTTCCATGCTGATTGTTCCTACCTCATGCAGGCTATTACAAGAGCAAAATGTCATCAATCAGACACAGTGTGACTATCTTCTAGATTTCTAAAATGTTGCCATTTCTTTAGAATAATCACTCTTGATTGGTAAGTAAGTGTCTCTTTTCTAAAAGAAATTGCTTTTAACAGTAATAGTTGCATCAAGATTAAAGATGAATAATTTCCTACGTAACGGAATAGTTAATACTTTAAATTCTGTTCTTTATATTCTGGTTTTTATCCAGTAGAATAGAATATTTTCTCTCTAGTAAGGGAGGTAAGGGAGAGGAAAATTTAGTATATTAAAAGATAATATTTATTTTAAGTGGTTTTTTAGGCTTCGTAAGTATTGTATTTCACAATATTTGTGATAATTTCTTAACAGAGAAAAAATGTTCATAGATTCAAAAGAATTCTTAAAATACTGTTTTCTTGCAAATAAAACATAATTCTAAAAGCATTTAATCTCTCTTACAAGTCCAAAGATCTGAGACTATCATGGACACTATTCTGTACTGTAATGGGAAAAATACAAAAGAAAAACACAAAAGAATCCAGGGAATCTGAATTATAGGATACACAATGTACTCATACATAAAATCATATATAAAATCATAAAGCATTTTAAATATTTTTTTCATTCAGACTGTAACATTTCAGGACAACTCAAAGAGACTGAGTCACAATTTTTATCCAGTAATTTCCAAATTTAATCACTTTTGAAGAAAAAAAATATGTGTTGAAGCTAAGAAATTTGCATGTAGTTAACTCTTAAATTTTCACTCTAATATATTCTTACTTGTTTTATTTTCTAGTCAAAAACTATTACTGAAGTATAGAAATTATTCTGAATATGGACAGTTAAATCCAGTCCTCGATAGATGTAGCATATCTCCACACTCATAATTTGTCTTGGATTCCTGGTGTGTACTCAACCTATGGAAACATGATAGAATATATCTAAAAACACCAGGATCATAGTTTTATGAAGGGAGAAGAAGGGTACCACTGAAAGCTGCTAGACTTTGTTGTTGTTGGTTTTTTATTAACTGTATATTCTAATAATCGCCTTGTCCAAATGCCTACTCAAAAGCATAGAAATATGACAAAGAGCAATCCTTTATTCGGTGCACAGGAATGCAAGGGAAGAATTGAATACACCCACATACATAAAATACCTACAAACATACAAGTACTTACAGTGATTTAGTGCTTTACTATCTGGGGGAAAAGACTTAATTATAGCACTGTCAAACTATGAACGCTAGCATCATCTCAGAAGTCAGACATAGTCAGCTGTCAATTATCTGTGAGAATTTTCTCTAGGGATTAATTATGTAAGTTAAGTCATTGCCAGAATGAAGCAGAGCAATGCATCTGATCTGCACCCCATGTACTTCAGTGTATACACTGAATTTGCTGAACACATTCTTATTGCTTTTATTTATATTGACCCATCCCTTTCAAAATGTGCTCATAATCATCTTAAAAATCAGTTTACTAGCAACTGTATTACAGTACAACTGACGCTTTTTTTTTTACACTTCATGTTTTTCCTTTGTACAGGAGTTTGTACAGATGTCACTATCTAGAATAGCTGCTAATGAAGAATATTTATAAGCAGGAGTAAAGTCAAGAAATCTTAAATAATCCTACTTCCAGTGAACAATGGTTCAGAAAATTAATTCTTCATATAATAAAATGATTTTTGTAAATATAAAAGATATTTTATTATGTTTTTCTGTGTTCTACCTTCTATGTCAAATTTATCTAATATTCTATGCCTGAAAAATGAAGCATAAGAAAATTTGTGTCATATTCTGCAATTCCAAACTTCTGGAATCAATTCTAGTTAAAAACATTAAATTCTAAATAAGTTTCAGAAAATTTAAAGTAAAACAAATAAGAAAACACATTTATTTTTGAATATTTGTTTGTGTTCTATTTTACTTTGAGATGTGTTTAGGGAAAAGAAAAAAAAAGAACATTCAGGGCAATAATGGAGGAGATTAAAGACAATTTTTCTTCTTGATCTGCAATATAAGAAGACCATCATGAAAATTAAAAAAATAAAGCTTATTTTCAATTCAGAGTTAGAGAATTCACAAGAAAATCAACTAAACATTGATTTTAGCAGATTAATTCCCAATTATATTAATTATATTTTATGGTTATACAGATTATTAAATGCTTATAACACATTGCTGAGATGATTAGCTTTGTGTCCAATTCTCTGAATAAGTAGCCCAATATTAAAGAATCTGGTACTTCCTGTAAAGGTACACAGACCATTTTCTGTCACTAATATTCTGCTGCATTAATAACATTTTAACTAATATAATATATACAGGAACACTATTTCCATTTTTTAAAATTCTATTTAATCTTCACATTCTTCTTATACCTGGTTTAACTCTCCATTTTTGAGCATAGGTATCTAATTTTCCTTGGCAGCTAACAATTTTGACTCTTCTTTTTCCAATAATTTAATTTTCTTCTCACATATCTGTCACAAAACTAATTTGTTATAGAATTGTATTCATCCAGTCTTTTCTGCCTGTGAGATAGTTGTCTAAATTCAAGCTAGTCCCTTTACAGCTAATCAGAGAAATCCACAATACCACATGCTGTCCTAAAATAGGTGTCTAATACAGCTGCAAGAAAACTTCCTTTAGGTAGTTTTTTATTTTGTTTTTTTTTGTGTGTGTGTTTATTGATAAATAAGTTAATTCATTATCATTTTTTTTCTTTTGTGTTTGTTGTGGTTTAGCCCATGTAGGCCGTTCAGCCACAGACAGCTGCTTGCCCCTCCCTAGTGCAATGGGGAAGAGAATCAAAGTGGTAAAAGTGAGAAAACACATGGGCTGAGATAAAGAGAGTTTAATAATTACTCCAAATAATCCTCGTGTTCACACCTGGTAGCTACATTTACACATCCATGCATTCAAATATCTGTGTGACTGCAACCTTCAAGTGTGTAGCTCTCACTTGCCAGACAAGCAGAATATCTAATCTGCTCAGATACTTCTATAAATTAGTTACTACTTGCCTAATCTTAAATTCTGCCCTCAAAATCTGTAAAATTTTTCCTTTAATGCAAGTCTTTAACTCTATCCTTGTCCAGAACTTTCGACACTGATAGGTTGGATCTGAATTGGACCTGCCTGCAGTCTTCAGCCACTATTCTGAAAGTTCGTTCCATATAGGTTTATCCCAAAGCTTCAGCTAATAAATTCTTCCAAAGAAGAGTCAAGAGGAGGGAGTGATAACATTGGGATTTTTGATCAAGTTGGGTAGACTGAACAGGGAGTGGTGCAAACCAGGGAAATGCTTACCTTAGCAATAGAACTTTGATTTAGGGGGTCGGTTAGCTCAGTCAGTTGAGCATAGCGCTAACAATGCTAAGGTCGCGGGTTCGATTCCCATTCGGTCCCCATGTGTTGCCTAATCTAGTCAAGAGGTGGTGTCCCTGGCAGCAGGGAGGTTGAATTAAAATGATCTCTAAGGTCCCTTCCAGTTTAGGCCATTCTATGATTCTATGATCTCCCCACAACTGTTGGATGGCTAGAGAAGATATGGATAGGGATCCAAGCTCAGTTCATGAAAGATCTGGGTTACAGAGAGGGATAGTCATCACAGGGAGAGGTAACAGGCAAAAACTGTTATTGACTTTCATATAGGGCCGCACCAGATGAGGGAAGAACTATGGACATAATCTAGGAAGAAGATTGCCTGGAAGATTTCCATTAATACTCCAGCTTCTCAGGCATTATAAATGAGGTCTTAGTAGAGATATTCTTGTTCAGTGTGTGTATGAAAGTGTTTGCCATGACCATTGGCACTGTCATAGTACTGAACCTTTAACAAATACCTGCTTTTGAAGTTATGCTTCCAACCTTTGTGAAAGTTCTGACATCTATTTCCTACTGTTTTCTAGTGCTACATGACTAATATTAGGCAGTCGATGATGTACAGGCTCTTGTGAAAGTCCAAGATATCCCAAGAGAATGTTTAATCAGCTTTGACTGAGATGGAGTGTTTAAAATGAGTTTGTGTAAGTAATCTTTTCTCAAGCCAGCTTTCCTGGGGTAGGATTCCATGTTTTTCAGCATCAGGAAGACTCTTGCTGATTACACAGAGTATAACAGTAGCCAAAAGATCTTCTCCTTAGATGTATATTTTTCCATTTAATCCAACTACTGTTAGGTTTTCTAATACATTAAAATATTCTTGCTGAGTGAACTGTCTGTATACAGACACATGATCAAGGTGAATATGAGAAGCAACTACAGGCGGTGTGTACAAGATCCAAGTGGTACCACTCTGTAACAGTAACTGCAGGAGCCTGGGTAAGATACAGTAGGTGTCACAGCCAGCAAAGGCAGGAGTCCTGTGTGAGATCCTCCCGGTACAGATCCTCCTGGTAGCTGTACTAAGGCCCACGAAAAATAACGAGGTGATCAGTGACAGTCCACATGGTTTTACTAAAAGCAAATTGTGCCTGATTAATTTTTATGACAAAGCTATAACATTGTTGACATGGGGAAAGTGGCTGATGTCATTTACCTGGACTTGTGCAAGGCGTTTCACAATGCCTCACATGACATCCTTGTCTCTAAGATGGAGAGACATGGACTTGATAGATTGACCATTCAGTGGTTAAAGAACTGGCTGGCTGGTTGCACTCAAAGGGTTGTGGTCAACAGCTCAATGTTCACATGGAGACCAGTGACAAGTGGAGTTCCTCAGTCTGGGTCCAGCGCTGTTCAACATCTTTGTCAGTGACATGGACAATGGCATTGAGTGCAACCTCAGCAAGTTTGCTGACAACACCAAGCTATGTGGTGCCATGGACTCACTTGAGGGAAGGGATGCCACACAAAAGGAAATTGATAGGCTTGAGAAATGGGCCAGTGCAAACTATATGGCGTTCTGCACCTGGGTCGGGCTAATCCTAAAGGAAGGCTGGGGAGGGACTTTTTAGAAGAGTGTCCACTGATAGGACAAGGAGAATAGATTTAGATTGGATCTTAGGGGGAAATTACTCAGTACAAGGGTGACAAGACTCTGGAATAGACTGCTCAGAGAGGCTGTGGATGCTCCCTCCCTGGAGACTTTCAAGGCCAGGTTGGATGAGGCCTTGAGCAACCTGGTCTAGTTGAGAGGCATCTCTGTTCATGACAGGGAGGTTGTATTAGATCATCTCTAAGGTTCCTTCAAACTGAAGATATTCTATAGTTCTATGATCCTCATCAGAATTTGATAGGTACAGCCACCTTGAGATAATGATACAGTTGAAGGAAGTGACTATATAATGTAGGCAAATAAATTTAGCCATTATTACAAAATGAACATAAGGACTGTCAAATACATGGACTGATACAACACATGTCTCTAGAGATAGAGGTATTTATGATGAACAGGTATAGAACGGTGTTTTCTGTGTTTTATACGTCAGACTTTTAGGCATCTGCATCCTTAGAACTTAGCAAACCAAAACTCCATAAACACTCCCAAATTCAGATTCCTAAATTCAGATGTCCACTGTCTGAAGTTGAATCCCACTTTTTACGAAAAGCAAAATCAGGATTATTACTTTTTTTTAGTTTGATTAAATATTTTACACATAGTTACAATAGAAAAAAAAACACTTATCAACTTAAAATAGATTAGATTTAACATTTAAAAAAATATATGAGGTGGATACTATGATTGTATTAATAATTTTCATACTTAAAGTTTTTAAACTAAATTATATCAGTGTTCAGAATGTCTATGCTTCATACTGAAGTAATGGAAAATCTAGAAAATTCCACCCAAGTTCACACTGAAGTATTGGAAAAACCAGAGAGTTCCACCTGAGACTATTATATCTAGGTGTTCATGACCATTGAAGTATGTTGTTATTATTAATAATAATATTATTGTAGATGAACGTTTGAATCAAGTTCTTTATGTAACTCACTACTAATTTAACAGATATCTTCCTTTTAACCTCTCCCTTTTTCCATCTACCAGCGAATTATAGTTCTGATGTCCATTTCTTCTGTGAAGCTGCTGCTTATGCAGCTAATATCTGCCTGAGATGTTCTTGTCAGCCAGAATATATTATCTTTCATTTTAAAAACAACTACTAAATATTAGTAATTAATTCGACCATTGACTATTAATGATATATATATATATAAAGTCAAAAACCCAACCTCCATTAAATTTAAGGAGTAAGGAGAAGTAACGTCAATTACTTTGAATGCACAACGTATAACAGTTCCTGTAGTATAACAGCTTTTTCATATAAATTCTTTCTGAGAAACAGGATTAAAAATGAGTGAAAAGAACACGTATGTAGGATTGGGTGAAGGAAGGGGTTCAGTTACTATGGTGATAATGAGCATATCTAGGCAAAATGTCACCTAAGGAGGTGCTACTGAATGAGTGTGTAATGTGCAATTCAGCAAGTATAAATATCTTTGCATTTTGAAAATAAAATGACACATTTAAAATGCCCAGCATATATCTTGAAGATACTAAAGGAATCATGTTGGTTTTTTTTCCTCAGAGTTTAGTTGACCACCATTTACTAACATCTGAGTACTCACTATGTCAAAAGGTCGTGACAGCCTCATTACATTTTGTCTGACCTCACTTGCTTTTGCTCCTTCACCTCAATTCTGTGCATTGTTCTGTTTGACCACAGCAAGAAAAAACCTAGAAAAGAGCAAGAAATGTGTATACCATCATACATAACAGAAGACAATGAAGATGAGAGAACAGAGAAAGAGAGTCATAGAATCATGGAATAGTTTGGGTTGGAAGGTATCTTTAAAGGTCATCTAGTCCAGCCCCCTCTACAATGAGAAGTGACATCTTCAACAAGATCAGGCTGCTCAGACATCTGTCCAACTTGACCTTGAATGTTTCCATGGATGGGGTTTCTGTCACCTCTCTGGGAAATCGGTTCCAGTGTTTCATCACGCCCATTGTAAAAAATCCCTTCTTCATATCTAGTCTAAATCTGCCATCTTTTAGTTTAAAATCATCACTCTATGGCTTAACACAACAGGCCCTGCTAAAACATTTGTCTGCATCTTTCTTATAGGCATTCTGCAATGCTGTTAGCAAATGTGGTGAGAAGGCTTGGATAAGTTTTAGATGATACTGTAAGGAGAGGAGTGGCAGAATTTTACATCTGTGTAGATATTGATACAGAAAGAGTTGAAAGAAAATTGAAACTGTAAGTTTGGCAGGGAAAGCACAACTACTGAGAGCAGAGAAAAGGGAATTGAATAGACAGATTTGAAGTAATAGCCGAAGCTGGTTTTTTTTAACTTTTCAGTTTACATGCTTCATTTTCCAAGAACGGGCACCATCTTTTTTGCTGTATGAGCTTGATCTGGAGCTGGTTCATCTACCTAACACTGTAAGGTAATATTCATTGTTTTTGTAGAACAATTGTTTCAATTTAAGTGTAAAATTTGTGGGTTATTTAACACACTCAGTGGCCAAATATTTGGGTTAGTTTCAGGGGTTATTTGGTTTTTTACTTATCTTAAATTTAGGTAATTTACTACCTTACATATTTTTAATATTATTAAAGTAGAAACATTTTAATGAATACATATAAATAATTAATTTGATTTTGAAAAATTAATTACAGTCTCTAGAGTAAAATAACTAATTCCTTCCATTCAAATTTACAGGCTATCTTGTCATTTTAATAGAATATTAATACTTAATAGCAATCTTTTCCCTTTCTTAATTGTCTTGTTAGTCACAATTAGTACTATGAAAGCTCATACAAGCTATTTTCTAGTGTTTGCCCAACACATATCATAACAAGAAGAATAATCTTTGTTATGGGACTATTAAAGGCTTCAATATTTCTTCAATTCCTTCACAGATCTCCTTTTCTTAAGAAGCTAGATATTCTAAACTTTTTTTTTTAGGCAGAACTGAGGGAAAAGAAAAGAATAAAGCCATGCAATATTAATCTAAAATAAAGACTATGAAATATGAAAGTAAATAACTTTTTGCGACTTTTCAGTATTGTTATGGCTCTGAGATGGATTATTTATTTATATCAAAGTTGAAATAAATGAAAAAAATACTGCTCATTCTGAATGTAAACCAATCTAACTGCTTGAAGCTGTCCTGTAAACATCATACATTTAAGGGAATATACATGTTGCACAATAGCTCGCATATCATGGTACCCCTTGACCAATACCTAAAGTTCAAGCAATATATTATATTAATGACAGATTTTTGTTAAATATTTTTAATTCTTCAATCAGAAATCTTATTCTATCACTAAATCTGAAGGCCTCATCCTTAAAACAAGGAAAATGAACATAAAGGTCACAACACATTAGCAGAAAATGCTCTGGTTTAAATGCTTAAATAGATTTAGTAAACAAAACAATCAAAACTGATAGATAGTTTTTTAGACTAAGAATAGACTGGCACTTACGAGACAATAACTACCTGATGAAAAGCATCTACTTAAGTTTTTAATATTTTAGAGTACCTGTATGTTTAAATTATTCTTTTATCTCATTACTTGTTAATAATTGTTCATGTCACATCAGTTTGACTGCTATCTAGGGCTGTTTGGTTGCCTGCACAGGCAATGACAAATGCAAGCTAATGTGGGCAGCTGAATCAATATTTCTAATATGGCATTAGAAATTAACAAACAGGTCTACACTAGAGATAATTGGTAGGACTCTACTATACAGTCAATGTACACAAGTAGCCATATTTGGAACATCATTTAGGCTGTGTATAGTCTAAAATACTGAATGATGTTCAAAAATACCTGTGGGAGGCACGTACTCAAGCTAAATGCTTGCCTGTTTCAGGGCACTGTTAAGGACTTGTACTGAGACAATTTGCAAGATAACAAAGAATAGGTGATTTATTGAAGCAATAGATACAAGATTCAGAGTTGCTAGTGACAAATTCACTCTCTGCAATAGCACTAATATATAATAGTAATGCCAGCAAAATACTGCCCCAGGTATTTCTCACCAAAAGGTAAAAGTACAATTCTTACCAAGAAGGTGTCGTCTTGGGTGAAGGAGAAGTAGCACAGCCCATTGACTCCTCTTCTGGGTTTGTTCTTTCCCTGCATCGACACACTCTCTTCATGTTCTTATATTCTAGCCTTATCTATCTTTTCCCCCTAGGGTTACATTTGGCATGATTTGAGTGGAGACTGGGTGACTATAATCATACTGGGAAAGTGAAGCAGAAAGTTTCATTCTGGGAATTGTGGCCTTCAGAATTCTCTTTTGAAGCAACTTTTTTATTTTCAGGATGGTGCTGACATCGTTTGTCTCTCTCTGTCCTCATTCTTTAGCCAAAACAGCTTTGTCCTGGCACCACAAGGCTCCCTCCTTCAGCTGGTTCTCACTGTGCAGGCCTTGTTAATCTCCATCCCCAGTGTCCACACAACAGGTAAGCAGACACCTGCATTCTGCAAGGCACAAATCCTCAGGTTAAAATATCACATTATCCACCTCGTGACTATAGTCACTCAATCAAGATCCAAGTCATGTTCACATAAAGTCATTCTTCGGGGTATCCCTTATGTCTGAGCTTTTATTCTCTTCACTTGGGTGTAGTTCCTACTCTGTCCACCTGGACACCATCTGTATTTGACGAATTAATATGAAGTTAGCATGGTTCTAAGGCAAGCTAATAACATGCAAACCATCATAATCACGATAACTATTCCTAATATAAATTGCAATAAAGAAGCAAGCCATTCTGATAGGGAGAATCTTAAACCGTGCAAAAAAAAATTTGTTTAATCATTGTACTTCCATGCTTTCTCTGACATTTCTACTTGCTTTTGCAACATACTTCATATGATCTAATTGCTCGTCAAAATCTTTTATTACATTCAGGATATGAAAACAGCAGGTATCATTGACTAAGTTTAAGTATCCACACACTCCACACATTTTCATGCAGTAACAAAAAGTCTAATATCAGTCTGTTCTGTAGTACCATTTTCAATTTATCCTGTAATTGTATATTTAATGTTTACAATCCAACTCAAGTTGCATTAGCCAGTGCTTCAATCTGTCCAATGAGGTTATATAACATCATTCGATTTTGAAATGCCGTTAATTGAGGTGTGAAAATCGACTCTAGAACCCCTCCAACCACACTCCCTGTTGCTGGGTCTTGGCAGGGGTCTGCCAAAGACCTTTTGATGCACAAAGCCAGTGTAAGAGGTTATTTTCTCCAGAGAGGGCAGATAGTGATCCTGAAGTTCCAAGGGCGTTGCTGTTTAAGACCAAATCAACAGTGCAGAGACAAGATGAACTCAATAACTAAACACTTCAAACCCATGCACATACAAAATTGTATTAATTACATGAATTTTTTATTACGTAGGAGAGATGTCTAACACAAATTCCTATATCTTATTGGGAATATGGTACAGTCCATCATGTGTCTTACTTTACCTGCTGATATACCTGATATACGCAAGACCACCTGGAGTTACATATTCCAAAGGACTTCTGCAAGTACCTCAGCAGCAAAACAAAGATCGAGAAAATGTAAGTCTGTTGTTCAGTAGTGCAGAGTGCAGAATAACAAAGGACATGGAAAAGGCTGAGGTATTCAATGCCTTCTTCACCATGGTCTTTATGGTTAAGACTGGGTTTCAAAAATCCCTGGTTCCTGAGAACTGTGGGAAAGTCTGCAATTGGAAATATTTACCATTTGAACAAATTTGACACACACGGATCTATGGGACTTGGTAGGATCCACCCACAAGCACTGAAGGAACTGACAAGAGGCAGCTGACATCATTGTGATGCCATTTGTGCTTATCCATGAAAAGTGATGATGACCTGGAGATTTAAAGAGTCCAGAGGACTAGAAGAAAGCAAATGTCCCTTCTATCATCCAGTTGAGCAAGAAGGAGGATCCAGGGAACAAGAAGTGTATGAGCCACATTTCATAAGCTAATTTTCATGATCTAGCTTTGGGGAAGGGAAAAAAAAAATAAAAGAGAAAGAAGAACTGAGACAGTCTAAATATCTATGCTCTAAAAAATGGCATTCAGCTCCACAATGCAGAGCCTTAAATTTTGCTGTCTGAACACAACTTGTTTACATTTGAATTAAGTATCTAATCTTCCATTATAGCTAATGGTGATCTAGTCAACATAGTCATTGAAGACTTGAGTAATATGGATAGCCATATTTTCACTGTGTTTTTTACAGAAGTTTAGGGGTCTAATATCAAACTTAACAGAACACATGATAAGAGAAACAATTTCTTTCTAGACTTAGTGGTTGTTTACAAAGACATTTTTGTTAGTTCTTATTGAGTAACTGTTATTTTCTATCTCTAAAATCAATTAAAAATATCATTTACTGTTAGCATAGTTCTATCAAAGCTGAAATTTCTCTAGTATATGTGTCATATATTAAAAATAATTGACTTTTCTGCATTATGTTTTATCTTTTCCTCCTCTTATATTACACATAACTCTACTAATAACTCTGGTTATGAATATGCATGTTGTCTGGCCAACAAGCATATTCAAACAATTACCAGTTCCACATCCTGCTACAAACATTTGACTGAGCAC
The DNA here is from genome assembly GCF_000703405.1 of Apaloderma vittatum. Classification (NCBI taxonomy): domain Eukaryota; kingdom Metazoa; phylum Chordata; class Aves; order Trogoniformes; family Trogonidae; genus Apaloderma; species Apaloderma vittatum. The sequence goes on along the minus strand of NW_009730064.1, from coordinate 17,606 downwards.
TAATTGCTTGGAATGAATATGCATGTGGAAAACTAAATACTTAAAGAAACAAATATGTTCAAATTGAAACTGACTTTTTCCATTTTCTTTAAATTTCTACAGGAAAATTATGTACATTTGAAGTCTCTGAGTTGTCCAATCAGTCAACTGTGACAAAGACACTCTTTTACTTTTAATCATAGTAATTAGAAACTCAAAATCAGTTTTTCTCTGTTAACAGTAACAAGAGTTCTTGTATTGTTTCTGGTGCAGTTACTAAAGTGCATATACGTAGCATAAAAAATTTACAAATATTATGACCACTTATTAGCCAGATGATAAATTTATGAAATATCAATGATCATTTAGCTGTTACTTTGCACATGGAATCCCTACAGATTTCTATGATGAAGCTTGAAATTTGCTTACCAGTGTAATAGCTACAGTACAATAAAGGAATGGGGGATTGGCTTTTGAATATTAGAATAGGTCAAGCAATGAGTCATCTACAGGTAAATATTAAAAGATAGTAAGAAAAAATGGAAAGTTCAAAGAGTCTGTAAAAGGCAACGTAATTTTCCCATTTCCTCATTACAAAATTAATGAACTAAAGGCATATTAATTAAAAAAAAAAAAGTATATTAAAAAAAATGAGAAGTCTCTTTTTCTATAGAGAAAAGAAAAATAAAGGAGAATTGGTGTTATCAAGTCTTATGATATTTGTGGGTAGCTCCATTTATTTTTAGAAGAAGAGAAAGGAAACTTCTTTTAAGTCAAGTTAGAATAAAATTAGCAGTAGGGAATAAAAGATTTTTTTTTCTTTTTTAGATCTCTAGCTTGAAACGTTCAAAACAATTTATAAATTTAAGTAGAATTTGTCAAATTATTTCACACAAAATGTAAATAACCAAAATTACTAAGGTGTGCTTTATGTTACTCTGTGTTTTTTTGTTTAAAAAGATATTTCCAAAATATTTTTATCAGATATTTCATAACATGAGCAAAAATAACATTGTTGTTTGCTAAAAGAAAGTAAGGGTTAAGGAAGAGTGTGGAACAGTTTGGTGCAACTTCCGTTTAGTTCAAACCCTCACAATCAGGGTGAGTCTCTGTGGGAAACCATGGGATTTCAAGATCATTCCCTTTCTGTCTAACTCAAACCATTATTCTTGCTGAGCATTGCATATGGCACCAACTGGCAGAATATTCAATCATATTTTGAAAACTCTTTTCTTTTGGAAAACTAGTTATTTACTGTTTAAAGTAAGGATCAGAATCAAATGATAGGGCTTCTCTCACTTAGTCCTTTGCACTATAAGTCTCTACATGTCAGCTAGTCACTCTGTGCTCCTTCTTTACCCACTGAAGAGAAATAAGTACTTCTATGGAATGATTCATTTCATCCTAAAGTAGATATCAAAAATAGGCCAGGTGAATTTCACCCTACAAAGTACCTTTTTTTCTCTATTGACTATAAAGAGAACCTATGGTGACTAGCTCAGCTGTAGATGTCTGTATGGTAGACAACTAAAACTAGATAAAATTTATGTTACCCTGGGTGTGTTGGCAAGTAACACTGGAAGAATTCAGATACTCAGTAATGAATAACCTAGTTTATAGTTACATTTAGGGACTAGGACCCTATTTTTCTGCATCATTACTATTCTGTTATTGCTTTACCGTCTTTTCAGGAAGAAAGAGAACTGATTATGTCCAAGACTAGAGCAGCTTTCTATCAAACTTGAATTATCCACTATGTCTCTTTGTTTAAATAATATTCAGAACTGCTTTTCACATTTTTTTTACTATTCTGCCATCATCTGTAACACAGTGAGAAAGAGAACTAAATGCTAATTATGAAATAAATGTGTGAAAATCTATGAAGTGTTTGTATGTTAAAGCACATGTAAAAGTCTATTGAATGGTAGAAAATATTAAAATATTTGCATGACTGAAAAAATCGAAGCATTATTATTAACAACACCTCTTTCAGTTAACCTTCTACTTATAGAAAATTACTTCCACATAAATCTTACATAATAAATATTCATCAATTATATGAAAAATTACTTGAAGTTAGATATATAACAGGCATTTCATTCTTTGTACAGTGTGGAATCAGTCTGCACAAGCAATCAGCCTAATGCTTGGAATTTTCTGAACGTATGGAGTTCATCTGTCTGGCCATTGTAAACTTAGTCCAGCATACCCTGCATCAGACCTACTATGTATATATATACCTGAACTATGCAAATGCATTAAGATCAATGTGAAGTGGGATTTCTGATTAAGAAAAGATGAGATATCTTTGATAAACAGATTTGATCCAGATTACATCTGATCTATAGATCATAAACCTTCTCACATTGGTTTGTCTGACTTCACTTCAAGACAGCTCAATAAAACCACTGATAAAACCACCCTGAAGGTATGACTCTGTGAGTTAAAGCTCAAGTTACAGTAAAAATCTAAACTAATCTAAACTAAAATTTCAGATATGCAAATCCCTAAGACAATATCAAGGATTTAAAAAAAAAAAAAGAAAAGGAAAAAAACCCTGCCCATCTTGTTAGATCTATGCAGAGATTAGGTTAGACAAACTAAATTACATCTAGATCGCCCTACCAATGTCACTACTTTTACGCAGTATCTCATCATCTCTTCAATAGACAATTAGAAACTGGATTTTAGTTCTTAAGTTTTAATTATCAGCTGATGAGCTCCCCTTACACTTAGCCATTTGAGATCCTTCTTCTTTCTTCGCTATCTGATCTGACTATAACATTAAAAATCTAAACATTTGCTCTGTCTTTCTATGTGATTCTCATGATGAGCTGTAAAATCATCCAGCAGAGATTTACATGCTCACCAGCTTTATAGTGAGCTAAATAGGAAGAATTAAGGATACTCTGTTACCTTCTGGCTGCACAGTACCTCTACTTTCTGCCAATAAAAGTAGTGACAGAGAAAAGCAAAGAAGTCTCAAATGTATCTTTTTCCTTAAAGAACATAGTGGGAGAAAATCTGTCTGTTTCCTGCACTTTTAGTTTTTCTGTAGCTCAGGATTTCTTTCGTCATAGGTTTTAAAGATGAATTCTTATGTAGTCTGTATCTGCATTTTTTAGTCTTGCTACAAGAATAAAATAAAACCTCTGTTTACTAGATACATAACACTTCTGCAATGCAGTGCTTTTGTACAGGAGATGCGAACTGGCAAAGGGCACATTCATAGAATCATATGATGCACTGGGTTGGAAGGGACCTTTAAAGGTCATCTAGCCCAACTCCCCTCCAGTAAGCAGGGACATCTCTTACTAGATCAGGCTGCTCACAGCTCCATCAAGCCTGACCTTGAAATGCTTCTAGGGATGGGGCCTCCACCACCAATCTGGGCAAACTGTTCCAGTATTTCACCACCTTCAAAGTAAAAAACTTCTTCCTAATGTCTAATCTCAATCTCCCCCGATCTGGTTTAAAATTATTCCCTCTCATCCTATCACAACACACCCTTGTAAATAGTCCCTCCCCAGCTTTCTAGTAGGTCTCCTTCAGATACTGAAAGGCCACTATAAAGTCTTCCCAGAGCCTTCTCTTCTCCAGGCTGAACAACCCCACCTCTCTCAGCTTGTCTTCATAGGAGAGATGCTCCAGCCCATTTATCATTTTTGTGGCCCTTCATTGGACCAGCTCCAGCAAGTCCACATCCTTCTTGTGTTGGTGGTTCCACAGCTGGATGCAGTACTCCAGGTGAGATCTCACCAGAGCAGAGTAGAGGGGCATAATCATCTCTCTGGATCTACTGGTCACACTTCTTTTTAACGCAGTTCAGGATGCAATTGACCTTCTGGACCACAAGCACACATTGCTGGCTCATGTCCAGATTTTTGTCCACTGGTATCCCCTTTTCCGCAGGGCTACTCTCTGTCACATCATCCTCCAGCCTGTATTGATAATGCAGATTGCCCCAACACAGGTGTAGGGCCTTGCACTTGGTCTTGTTGAGCCTCATGAGGCACACATGGGCCCACTTCTCCAGCTTGTTCAGGTCCCTCTGGTAGACATCCTGTCCCTCTGGCATATTGACCACACCACTCCTAGCAAGCTGGAAACTTGCTGGAAGTGTACTGAGTCTTGCTGTCTGTATCACTGATGAAGATATTAGACAGCACTGATCCCAATACAGACCCCTGAGGAGCATCACTTAGCACCCGTCTCGCTCTGGACACCAAGCCATTGACTACCATCCTCTGGATGTGAGTATTCAGCCAATTGCTTATCCATTGCTCTATACAGCAACATTGACCCTTACTGTAAATCACTCGCTAACCTCAAGAAGATTGAGTCTTCATAGTTGATTGGTTTGGGACACTTTCATTTTTGTATCTCAATTTTAAAAACAAATTAGGACTTTTGAGGCACTAAATTATAAGTGCATCTGAAAACTTAACAGAATGAGAGGAGAAAGATGTTACTAAGTTTTTGATTTACTGTCTGTTGCTGACAACATCCCCTTGCTACAGTTTTGAACAAACGATAACAACTCAAGGACTTATTAAGAACTTCCATGCTAAAAAGAATCTCATTAGTAAGGAATATATAAAGTAGGAAAATTCAGATCAAAAGGATCTAGGGCAGAGATTTAAAAAGAGAACTGAGGCCCTTGAACCTAAATATTTAGGCAGCTTTTGGACTACAGTTTGGCAAATGTTTTTTTGTTGTTTTTTAGTAGATGTCTATTGACAATATCCACTGTATTATAAAAGTAACAAAGTTCATCTTATAAATGGATTATGACATAATTCTCTGAAGAAAAAAAAGAAAGGAACTCTTACTCTTCATATGCCCATGGTTAGAATCTTCTACACAGTACTTTTATATGAAACTTCTTAAATCTTAATGATCTGAAACAAGCCAGAGGTCAAAGAATGAGACATAGATTTCACCAGCACAGCAGAGAGTGGTGTCAGGTTGTTGCAAATGTGAAGTAGACTGCATTCAGTAGTAATATTAACTGAATTCCTTTATTCTAGGGTAAAAAGGGTGAAAAAAGATATACAAAGTCAAAAACTTTTGAAGTTTTCTGAAGCGTGGCATTTGTGAACTTCTGCTTGTACTGGACCCATAGCTTTGTGCCTGGATATAGAACAATTTTAGCAGTTATGCAGTTTTCAAAGTAACCTTGAAAGTGATCAGCCTGAAGCATAGAGACAACTAATGTACATCTGCACCCATCTGTAGACATACCCTCAAAAGGGCATTATACCCTTGAAAGAGTAATTAAATAGAACACTGATCCAATATACGCACACATTGTACAAATGGGAACACGATCAAACTAAAGAACACAAGGCATCACAAGGTACTTCAAAACTTCCCAGAGTGTGTCAAATATTTTTGTAAGACTCATCAGTAATAAGTACATTTCAAGTGCCAAGAAAATTATGAACTCTCAAAGTCATTCTATCTCTACATGACTTCTCAGTCAAAAGTGTTATCTAAAAAACTATCCAGACAAAAGTAATCATAAAACTGTGTAGTGTGTGTTCTGATGTTCTGTGTTCTCATTGTGGCAAACTACTCACAGAGGTAGGCAGCAAATCCAGTGTTTGTCATAAATGCAGATTAGATTTTCAGCTGTGTTACCTGGACTGGCCCTTTGGCTCACTTTCTGGTTTGTTTCAAATTCTTAGTCACTGACTATACACAATGCATGAATGCTAATTCATATCAGGACTCACTTCTGGTAATGCTCTGGGTTTCTTCAAAGAGTAAACTCAGACATACCTGATACTAACTTCTACACTGGAAGAACAGAAAAGTACTATTTCAAGTTTAGCTCCATCTTCCCAGCACAGTCAACAAACAATAATCTAGAGGATCTTGTTTATTCAAGCATTCCTACTTGTTCTTATACCATGCCATGTTATGCAATATATATTTTTAGGGTTGCTCTGGTAAATGTCAACACAATTATACTATCGAGTCTTTTTGAGCAGAAAAAAACCAAAAATACGTCCTCTCCACAGATAACAATGGTGCCTGAAAATCACAGGTTTATCACTTGAGAATCAGAGAAAAAAAACTTGTATGAAAAGTTATGAACTGAAAATATCATAGCTCTCATTTCATCCAAATCTCTCATAATCTGATACATTTAAATTTGGATCATATGAACTGAAACCTAGAAATATTTTTTACACTGATTATAAAGTGAGCTGATGGTCACATGGTGTCTCTCGTATCCACAGACATATCAATTTTTATATTTGTTACTGTCAAATACAGAGATTTCCTTGGATTCATCTGCATGCTACAAAGACCATATACTAGAAATAATTTTATTCCAGAGAAAACAACCAAGTTTTAATCTGTAAGAACAACAAAACCTGGGCAGAGGGTAAGGTGTGAGATGAGATAACAGCAACAGAGGATGAGAAAATGCAGGACAGCAATGACAACAATTTACAAATTCTGTATCTTTTTTATTAGAGGTATAAACAGTTTAAATGCCAGTCTCTGCTTCATTGCATTGACTACACATGAAAAAGTATTTAATAACACTAAAATTTACAACTAACATGGCAGAGGTCCACACTAAATCTTTGCACAGGAAGTTCACAGACTTCTCACTGATGGAAATTAGACTATAGGGTATCAGAAAGATCCCTCCAGGTTTTTGTTTTTTTCTAGTCTATCTTCCTCTCAGCATCTCCCATTGCCTATTGTAGTTGCATACTCCAAGAAATATTTTTTTCTCTCCCATTTTAATACTTTTTGCAATGGCAAATAAGGTTCCTCACCATTCTCTTCTTTCTCTCACACTGTGCCAACATATCCACTTCATTGTCCTTAATTTCAGCTGTTATTAATTTGTGCACATGGCTTCCTTGAGAGCTTTAATTTGAATGTAATTCTGTGTCCAGTAAGAAGTTTTTATCAAATTGTAAGGTTTCTGCATAAACATTTCTATCAGCAAGGATTTATAAGAGTGAGCCTTTCAGCTTTAGAATCAACATGTCATAGAGCATAAAGGCAAAAGAATGAATCAGAAAGTTAACTAGTTGTGTTGTACAATGGCAGCATATAAAGAAAGTGTTTTGCTCTGAAAATATGCTATTTTGAAACTGCTCTTTGTGGACAACTAAAAAGTTCTTGAGCATTTCTCTTTTGCCTAAAATTGATTTAGAAATAGCACTGAAATCTTTTCTGAGTCAGATTCAGGCAAGAGCTGAGAGAAGACCAAGAAACAAGAGTAAAAATAACAAAATGCCGTTCTGTTGTTTCAGCTGCAGATGCTGTTGATCATAGATTGATGTCTTAAAGTTGGCATGGTGGAAAATATACAACAGCTTCACAACCTTGTCATGTGATTACACCTACAGACATGACATGCTGACATGACACAGAGATATTGAGTGTGGTTTGGACACAAAACCCTTCCCTTGGATCTTGCAGTTTAGTCCAGACAAAATAGTTGAAAAAATGAGGCATGGGAAATAAACAAACAAAACCATTCCATACAAGTTATATAAAGTTTTATGAAAGCTCTTGGGACCATTTTTTACCCAGTGGCCTGTAACAAAATTGAAAATCTTCACTGGCTACACTCAGTGTTCTGAGATTTTCGGTTGTCTGGATCCACAACTTCTTCAGAATAAAACAATCAAATATTATGTTTAGTTTACGATGTACTCTTTTTTTATGTTTCTATATCTTTTCTTGCTTATCTCTTTAGAAGAATGATAAAGAGAATCAGGACTCTTGGTACACAGTTGCAGTGGAGGAAGGATACACACTTCCACTGGACATGCTATGATTACTCTCTGTGTATGTAGAGACCTTAGAAGTTTCTTAGTCTCCACCCAAAAGATGACTTTGACTATGTCTGAATGTGGCAGTGAACAGCTCATCAAGCTGCTTCAGAATACATGGTAATGAAGATTAGGCTGCATGTGCACTCTTCAGAATCCCTCTTTCTCACTCCATGTTCCAGAGAGCCTAGGATAAATCAAAAGAAACCAAGACAGGGTATGAACCTACAGGGATCTTTAGGAGCCACCATAGCCCCACTTTCCCCTGAGTGCCGAAGAGAAATTTAATGAAGTACATCTTCATTTCCATACAGACTCTGTGTCTGGGTTTTACTTCAGAAGATGCAGACTTAGGACATAGCAACAACATTTTCTAGGAAACAGCTACTAGAATTTTAAAGATCTTAACAACTTACTGTGTACAGAGGAGTGACTTAGAAAACTGAAAAGATACACAATAACATGACCAGGGACACAAATGATGGAAATTCTACACTTCAAATACCACTACAAGGTGGTGCTGCCCTAGGACTGACAATCTAGAATATTTTCCTCATTGTAGACTGCTGAGCATTTTACACCAAAAATGGCGAGACTGTTTTATTGCAAAACACAGGCAAGGTAAAATGTGGTCATGTTATCTCTTAATTCAGTAATTAATGCTTAAATACAAATTAAAAATTGAATCATGTTTCCGTTGTTCTTTTCTTTTCTAGAGTAGGCAATTTATATTCTTTAAGCTCTTCTTAGTAATCATGATCAACTTTCCTCAACAACCATGATTTTTTCATCTCAGATTATCCTTATTGTTTGACTCATACACTCATTGTCTCTTCCTCTGAAACTTTTTCTGAAGTGTACACAGAACAGTCCACTGCATGGCATGACAGACATCTTACTTGGCCCATGCTGGAAGAGGTGGCTGTGCAGCACTGCATTAACAAGTGGGTGTCCCACTACCAGAGTGCCATGAGGGCTGATGGCTGCCTGAAGAACAGGAATCAGGAGCTGCAGAAACTGTGTTAGTCTGAGGAGAAGAAGGGCCCAAGACATGTCTGAGGAGCACTAGAGGTCAGGTGGGGATGCAGGGAGTCTGTCCAAGGCCGTTAAGGCCTGTTAGTACACTCAGAGACCTGACAGCCACTGGAAGGAAGCCATTGATAAGGTTAACAATCAAGATGATAGACCATCAGCTAGGTCCCCCATAGTGGTAATAGAAATATTTTTTCTCTCTTTTGGACTTCTGTGGAACCTCAGTCCAATAATACAATTCTCCATCATATCATAGTTCCTTCTAACTCTCCTGAGTGTGAACAGGTCATGAAATTTCTTTTTCTGAGTCTAGGGCTGCACATGGATACCTGAGTAGGTGGGGAAGAAAAATGGACAGAGCAGTGGAACTTGGGAAACATTGGGAGATGTGATTTGGGAAAATTAATCAGTAATAAAACAGCAGTATGTGAGAAAGTAAGCAGTATGTTGATGTAAGCTTTTAGTAAGATACTGCTGTATTTTTGTGTCATTTCAGGAACTAGAGGGTAATTATGGCTCAGTTACAACGTCTTGTAGAGCTGTTTGCCTGTTGATAAAACATTTTTTTTAATTTTTTTTTTTCAGAATTTTCTCTGAAATAAGAATCTATAACCTTGAGATTCATCTGGGGTCCATCAAGAAAAAAACATTACCTACTGGATCTATTTCACAGCTTAAACAGTCAACATCTTATTAGGGCCACTTATTTTGTATGTGAATTGTAGAAAGATATTCTAGCCACTGAGATCTGTAGTTTCTGTTTTTGGTGTAAAATAACTGTAATCCTCCTTGTTTCTGTCAGAGCTTTCCCCAGCTGCAACTCCCCCTTGACTCTCAACAATTCTGTGCAATATACATAGTATTCAGTTTAGGCAGAACAGAGCACTCGGCAAGCATAACATAATCAGTTATTATATTCTACCTGCTAAAGACTAAACAAATTTATGTCCTGTGGATGTGGTCAGAATGTTACCAATAGCTCATTTTAGAAACAAAAAAATGAAAAAAGTTAACACAGACAGCTGTATTTTTATTAAATCAGATTACACTTGGCAATTACATTAACATGAGTAAAATTAGATCTTGCAAGCTAAATTTGCATTTCAAGAAACATAAGTATTAGTTTCAGTATTTCTATCTTCCATATGTATAGATTTTTTATTAACCTAAAATGACAGCTTGGAAGAATTTGATGGCCCTTTCCCTGCCTTATCTTGCCTTTCATTTTCTTTCCTTGCGTTGCCTTTCTCTGGCCAGATTTTGGTACAACAGGGACTGTAGGGGCAGCTTCTGCAAGAAACTGTTAGAAGCCTCCTCTAGGTCTGATAGATCCAATGCCATACAGGTCCAAAGACAGACTCATCACTGGCCAAAGCTGAGTCTATCAGTCAGTGAAGAAGTGGGTGGAGGAAGTGCTCCATGTGCCCAAGTAAATATTTCCCTCAGCTGTGGTGAAAATAATGTTCAGGCAGGCTGTCCCCCTGCAGCCCATGGAGGTAATGGGGATGTAGAAGCCCACCTGTGGCCCCTGGAGGACCCCATGCTGAAGCGGGTAGATGCCTGAAGGGGACTGTGACCCTACAGGAAGCTCAAATCGGAGCAGGCTCATGCCAGAACCTGTAAACTGTGGAGAGAGAAGAATCCACCCTGGAGCAAGTCAGGGGACAGGACTTTGTGGCCTGTGGGGTGCTCATGCTGGACAGGTTTCCACTGAAAGACTGCACTTCATGGAGAGACTCACGTTGGAACAGTTTGTTAGGAAGTGTCCCTCAAGAGAGGGCTCATGTTGGAGAAAGTGTGTGAAGATTGTCTCCCATGAGAGGGACCCCACAATGGCCCAGGGGAAGAGTGAGGATTCCTCCCCCAGATGAAGGAGTAGTGGAAACGACATTGAATGAACTGTCCCCCTGCACGGCTCAGGAGGAGGTGGATAAATCAGGATTGATGCCAAGCCTGGAAAGAAGGGAGGGATGGAGGGAAGGTGTTACTTTTAAGATCTGTATTTATTTCTCATTATTCTTCTTTGATTTAGTGGTTAATAAATTTAATTAATTTCCCCAAATTGAGTCTATTTATCCTGGCTTGGTAACTGTGAATGATCCCCCCATCCTTATCTCAAAGCATGGGTCCTTTGTTATATTTTCTCCCCATGTCTGGCAGAGAAAGGGGAGTAACAGAGCAGCTAGTGTGGGCACCTGGTCGCTAGCCAGCATCAAACCACTATATCTTCTTTTTCCAGTTATAGATTAACAGTTGTAAAAGGGTAAAAGTTGTGATGCCTAAGACCAAGCTAAAGAAGAGACAACAGTAAATGTCTTCAAAAAAAAAAAAAAAGCAGTGAATCTTGAGGAAGTTTCTAGCAGTAAAATTAAAGGTTAGATTCTGAGACTAATATTTTTTTAACATCAGCATGAAAAGCAAGAATGAGATAATGCGGCTAAGATGAACCTTCAGGTCGGCTTTTCCTCTACAATGCAATCCTGGCCTGAAATAGTGTGGCCAACAGGATGAGGGCAGTCACTGTTCCTCCATACTCAGCACTGGTGAGGCCACACCTTGAATCTTGTGTTTAGTTTTGGGCCTCTCATGACAAGAAAGACACTGAGGTGCTGGAGTGTGTCCAGAGAAGGGCAACAAAGCTGGCAAAGAAACTAGAGATCAAGTCTCATGAGACACAGCTGAGAAAATTGGGGGTATTTAGCCTGAAGAAAAGAATGCTCAGTGGAGACCTTATCACTCTCTACAATTCCCAGAAAGGAGGTTATAGAGAGGTGGGTGTCTGTCTCTTCTCCTATATAACAAGTAATAGGACAAGAGGAAAAGGCTTCAAAATTTGCCAGGGGAAGTTTCGATTGGATATGAGGAAAAATTTCCTCACCAAAAGTTTTGTTAAGCATTTGTTGTGCATTGGAATGGCTGCCCTGGGAAGTGGTCGTGTCACCATCCTTGGAGGTATTTAAAAGACGTGTAGATATGGTGCGTAGTCTTGTGAGGAGAGGCTGAGAGAGCTGGAGTTGTTTAGCCTGGAGAAGAGGAGACTTGGGGGCACCTTATCACTCTCTACAACTGCCTGAAGGGAGGGTGTAGTCAGGTGGTGGTTGGGCTCTTCTCCTGGGCAATTAGTGACAGGATGGGAGAGCATGGCCTGAAACTGCATCAGGGAATGTTTAGGTTGGTTCTCAGGAAGCCCTTCCTCACGGAGAGGGTGCTCAGGCACTGGGATGCACTGCCCAGGGAGGTGGTGGAGTCACAGTCCCTGGAGGTGTTTAAGGAGAGGCTGGATGTGGCACTTAGTGCCATGGTCTGGCTGATGTCGTGGTGTTGGGTTATGGGCTGGACTTTATGGTCTCAGAGATCTTTTCTAGCCTCAACAATTCTGTGATTCTGTGATTCTGTGATGGTTTAGTGGTGTACCCGGTATGGCTAAGTTAATGGTTGGACTTGATCTTATAGGTCTTTTCCAACCTAAACAATTGCAAGAATTTATGATTCTGTGATTGTAATATTCTATGATTCTGGTTACAGGACAGGACATTGTTGCTATTTCCATGCACTTATTTTTTCCACAGTAGAGTTCAAATTGTCCTCATTTCATTTGGGGTTTGAATACTTGAAAAGTGTTACTCATTTTTAGAAACCAATTAAGGAAAGACTTTAACTTTTGTTTTTATATCCAAGTCTCCATTAGCCACACAAGATTAATTAATGCTTCATTTTCGCATATAAACCAAGAAGAAATGCTGACAGTGAATGAAAAATAATATGAAGAAGTTACTTTTATTCTGAATATCCCTTCATATATAAACTCTCCCCAACTGTACAAGATGATGAAGACATAAAGTAGGACATGTCAAATAAAATTCCAAGTCAAGAGAATACAGGAGCCAAGTTACAAAAAGATGCTGACGCTTTCAAGTGAATAAATATTTCAGTCTATCTAGATGAAACTTGGATTCATATAGAGTGAAATATATGTGAAGAGAATATATGAAGCCTAATGACTAAATAAGATGAATTCAAAGGGCAGTATTTTCAGGAAAGCTCAGTGAGAGTTTTACTTGATTTGTGTCACTGAGTATTATATATTCCATATATTTTAGATGAAAAAGCTCATCTTCTTTAATTGCTGTGCAAAAAGAAAAGATGAAGAATTTGTTAGATGATGACTCTTTACCTTGGGACCCTATGAAAAAATAATCACATAAACTGATTGAACACAGGCTATTAAGAAAAATATAACTGAGGAAAGTTGTGAATAGCAATCTGACTTTCAATGAAAAAGGGGGAACAGTAACATATTCATGAGTAGTGTATTACTGTATAAAAGAGGAATTTGACATTTTTAAACACTAAAAATATTTGTGTCTAGATAGCATTTTGTCAGAAATTAAGGGAAGAAAATTTTGGAAAAAAAAATACTGTCCCAAAATCTCATAGATCTGATTTATTTTTTTCCTTTTACTTCCTAGGGAAGAGTTGATCAATACATCAGTCATGATCTCAATTCTAATGCTTGAGAAAAACAAACAAATCCCCCCTCTTAGTATAATTTTTTTTCAAGTGTGATTGAGTGAAAGAATGAGTTCTAAGAGATATGAGCTTTGCTGCTTTATCTAGAGCAGAATGTAGTCAATTGATGAGAATAGTGTGCTTCATTTATTAGATTACTAAATTTATTTTAAAATCTTGATATTTCTTTTACACTAACGAGTATAATGTAGGATTTTATCTCCAATTAAATCTTTTATTTCTTTCAGGAGCTCATGAAAATATTTAAGATGAGAGAGTTAAAAAAGCTGAAAAATCAGGCTAATTATAAATTTGAAATTAAATTTCACTAGATTTAGTCACTGGCAACACTCTTACTCATAAACATCAGTTCTTATACAGGACTCATCATCTTCATTACATGTACAAACTACCAATCTAAATCATAAACTTAGAGGGGGGAAGGCACTACCATGGAGCTAATGCCATGCAGTTATTGAGTCATCATTCCTGGAGGTATTTAAAAGACATGTAGATGGGACATGGTTCAGTGATGGGCTTGGCATTGGCAGGTTAATCGTTGGACTGAATGATCTTAAAGGTATTTTGTAACTTTAACAGTTCTATGATTCTATGGTTGTGGCCTTTCAGGCCTGATCAAATAGACCAGGCTTGAGAATCATAGAGTCATAGAATCCCAGAATGTTAGGGGTTGGAAGAGACCTCAATGGATCACCTAGTCCAGCCTCCCTGCCAAAGCAGGATCACCTGGAGCAGTTCACACAGGAACGCATCCAGGCGGATGTCAAATGTCTCCAGAGGAGACTCCACAACCTCTCTGGGCAGCCTGTTCCGTTGCATTTGCTGCATTATGCTGTGTCTTTTATATTTGTATTGTGTTTTCAGTATGTTTTGTGTCACTCAGCTAAACCAGAAATCCCGTGTAACATCAATAAACTTCAAACAAATAAATTAGATATTAAACACTCTACCCTCCATATGCATAATATCCCAAAGAAACGGTCAGATTCTGTCACTGCCTCTGAACAAGCTCATCATGTCCTACCTAATGTCCTTAGAACAAGCTCCAGTTCAGGGAAAGCTGCTCCTCTTAGTCTATCTTGCAGCAGAGGGGAAAGCAGGTGGAGGGAGATGATAGGATATCAAATTGACACTATGTCCAAAAAATGTCTCAACACGGGTCTGAATCAGAGTATAGTCAGATGGCCAGGCTTAGCATGTTTTAGAATGGTCCTATCCCTCAACTTTGATTACTCCTTAAATGATAATCTAGAAAGTAATTTCAGAGAGTAGTTTATTAAGGTATTAAGGTAGCTGTAAACATGATGTGACAGCATTAAAAAGTATTTAAACAGTGTTTAAACAACAAGAAGTTAT